>NW_027437894.1:0-80392 GCF_965140245.1 Athene noctua | reverse complement strand
AAAAGCAAGCACGGAGGACGAGAACCGCTTTTGCCCTGCGTAGCGTTCCGGGCAGCGGGTAGAACCAGGCAGAGAATTCCCGGCTAGCAGCTTCCCTGTGGCGGGGAAGTGCAAACGTACACGTTTTCGGCCGAAAACGCGTTTTCCGGCGAAAACGCACACCACGGCTCTTTCTGAGAAAAAGCAAGCACGGAGGACGAGAACCGCTTTTGCCCTGCGTAGCGTTCCGGGCAGCGGGTAGAACCAGGCAGAGAATTCCCGGCTAGCAGCTTCCCTGTGGCGGGGAAGTGCAAACGTACACGTTTTCGGCCGAAAACGCGTTTTCCGGCGAAAACGCACACCACGGCTCTTTCTGAGAAAAAGCAAGCACGGAGGACGAGAACCGCTTTTGCCCTGCGTAGCGTTCCGGGCAGCGGGTAGAACCAGGCAGAGAATTCCCGGCTAGCAGCTTCCCTGTGGCGGGGAAGTGCAAACGTACACGTTTTCGGCCGAAAACGCGTTTTCCGGCGAAAACGCACACCACGGCTCTTTCTGAGAAAAAGCAAGCACGGAGGACGAGAACCGCTTTTGCCCTGCGTAGCGTTCCGGGCAGCGGGTAGAACCAGGCAGAGAATTCCCGGCTAGCAGCTTCCCTGTGGCGGGGAAGTGCAAACGTACACGTTTTCGGCCGAAAACGCGTTTTCCGGCGAAAACGCACACCACGGCTCTTTCTGAGAAAAAGCAAGCACGGAGGACGAGAACCGCTTTTGCCCTGCGTAGCGTTCCGGGCAGCGGGTAGAACCAGGCAGAGAATTCCCGGCTAGCAGCTTCCCTGTGGCGGGGAAGTGCAAACGTACACGTTTTCGGCCGAAAACGCGTTTTCCGGCGAAAACGCACACCACGGCTCTTTCTGAGAAAAAGCAAGCACGGAGGACGAGAACCGCTTTTGCCCTGCGTAGCGTTCCGGGCAGCGGGTAGAACCAGGCAGAGAATTCCCGGCTAGCAGCTTCCCTGTGGCGGGGAAGTGCAAACGTACACGTTTTCGGCCGAAAACGCGTTTTCCGGCGAAAACGCACACCACGGCTCTTTCTGAGAAAAAGCAAGCACGGAGGACGAGAACCGCTTTTGCCCTGCGTAGCGTTCCGGGCAGCGGGTAGAACCAGGCAGAGAATTCCCGGCTAGCAGCTTCCCTGTGGCGGGGAAGTGCAAACGTACACGTTTTCGGCCGAAAACGCGTTTTCCGGCGAAAACGCACACCACGGCTCTTTCTGAGAAAAAGCAAGCACGGAGGACGAGAACCGCTTTTGCCCTGCGTAGCGTTCCGGGCAGCGGGTAGAACCAGGCAGAGAATTCCCGGCTAGCAGCTTCCCTGTGGCGGGGAAGTGCAAACGTACACGTTTTCGGCCGAAAACGCGTTTTCCGGCGAAAACGCACACCACGGCTCTTTCTGAGAAAAAGCAAGCACGGAGGACGAGAACCGCTTTTGCCCTGCGTAGCGTTCCGGGCAGCGGGTAGAACCAGGCAGAGAATTCCCGGCTAGCAGCTTCCCTGTGGCGGGGAAGTGCAAACGTACACGTTTTCGGCCGAAAACGCGTTTTCCGGCGAAAACGCACACCACGGCTCTTTCTGAGAAAAAGCAAGCACGGAGGACGAGAACCGCTTTTGCCCTGCGTAGCGTTCCGGGCAGCGGGTAGAACCAGGCAGAGAATTCCCGGCTAGCAGCTTCCCTGTGGCGGGGAAGTGCAAACGTACACGTTTTCGGCCGAAAACGCGTTTTCCGGCGAAAACGCACACCACGGCTCTTTCTGAGAAAAAGCAAGCACGGAGGACGAGAACCGCTTTTGCCCTGCGTAGCGTTCCGGGCAGCGGGTAGAACCAGGCAGAGAATTCCCGGCTAGCAGCTTCCCTGTGGCGGGGAAGTGCAAACGTACACGTTTTCGGCCGAAAACGCGTTTTCCGGCGAAAACGCACACCACGGCTCTTTCTGAGAAAAAGCAAGCACGGAGGACGAGAACCGCTTTTGCCCTGCGTAGCGTTCCGGGCAGCGGGTAGAACCAGGCAGAGAATTCCCGGCTAGCAGCTTCCCTGTGGCGGGGAAGTGCAAACGTACACGTTTTCGGCCGAAAACGCGTTTTCCGGCGAAAACGCACACCACGGCTCTTTCTGAGAAAAAGCAAGCACGGAGGACGAGAACCGCTTTTGCCCTGCGTAGCGTTCCGGGCAGCGGGTAGAACCAGGCAGAGAATTCCCGGCTAGCAGCTTCCCTGTGGCGGGGAAGTGCAAACGTACACGTTTTCGGCCGAAAACGCGTTTTCCGGCGAAAACGCACACCACGGCTCTTTCTGAGAAAAAGCAAGCACGGAGGACGAGAACCGCTTTTGCCCTGCGTAGCGTTCCGGGCAGCGGGTAGAACCAGGCAGAGAATTCCCGGCTAGCAGCTTCCCTGTGGCGGGGAAGTGCAAACGTACACGTTTTCGGCCGAAAACGCGTTTTCCGGTGAAAACGCACACCACGGCTCTTTCTGAGAAAAAGCAAGCACGGAGGACGAGAACCGTTTTTGCCCTGCGTAGCGTTCCGGGCAGCGGGTAGAACCAGGCAGAGAATTCCCGGCTAGCAGCTTCCCTGTGGCGGGGAAGTGCAAACGTACACGTTTTCGGCCGAAAACGCGTTTTCCGGCGAAAACGCACACCACGGCTCTTTCTGAGAAAAAGCAAGCACGGAGGACGAGAACCGCTTTTGCCCTGCGTAGCGTTCCGGGCAGCGGGTAGAACCAGGCAGAGAATTCCCGGCTAGCAGCTTCCCTGTGGCGGGGAAGTGCAAACGTACACGTTTTCGGCCGAAAACGCGTTTTCCGGCGAAAACGCACACCACGGCTCTTTCTGAGAAAAAGCAAGCACGGAGGACGAGAACCGCTTTTGCCCTGCGTAGCGTTCCGGGCAGCGGGTAGAACCAGGCAGAGAATTCCCGGCTAGCAGCTTCCCTGTGGCGGGGAAGTGCAAACGTACACGTTTTCGGCCGAAAACGCGTTTTCCGGCGAAAACGCACACCACGGCTCTTTCTGAGAAAAAGCTAGCACGGAGGACGAGAACCGCTTTTGCCCTGCGTAGCGTTCCGGGCAGCGGGTAGAACCAGGCAGAGAATTCCCGGCTAGCAGCTTCCCTGTGGCGGGGAAGTGCAAACGTACACGTTTTCGGACGAAAACGCGTTTTCCGGCGAAAACGCACACCACGGCTCTTTCTGAGAAAAAGCAAGCACGGAGGACGAGAACCGCTTTTGCCCTGCTTAGCGTTCCGGGCAGCGGGTAGAACCAGGCAGAGAATTCCCGGCTAGCAGCTTCCCTGTGGCGGGGAAGTGCAAACGTACACGTTTTCGGCCGAAAACGCGTTTTCCGGCGAAATCGCACACCACGGCTCTTTCTGAGAAAAAGCAAGCACGGAGGACGAGAACCGCTTTTGCCCTGCGTAGCGTTCCGGGCAGCGGGTAGAACCAGGCAGAGAATTCCCGGCTAGCAGCTTCCCTGTGGCGGGGAAGTGCAAACGTACACTTTTTCGGCCGAAAACTCGTTTTCCGGCGAAATCGCACACCACGGCTCTTTCTGAGAAAAAGCAAGCACGGAGGACGAGAACCGCTTTTGCCCTGCGTAGCGTTCCGGGCAGCGGGTAGAACCAGGCAGAGAATTCCCGGCTAGCAGCTTCCCTGTGGCGGGGAAGTGCAAACGTACACGTTTTCGGCCGAAAACGCGTTTTCCGGCGAAAACGCACACCACGGCTCTTTCTGAGAAAAAGCAAGCACGGAGGACGAGAACCGCTTTTGCCCTGCGTAGCGTTCCGGGCAGCGGGTAGAACCAGGCAGAGAATTCCCGGCTAGCAGCTTCCCTGTGGCGGGGAATTGCAAACGTACACGTTTTCGGCCGAAAACGCGTTTTCCGGGGAAAAGGCACACCACGGCTCTTTCTGAGAAAAAGCAAGCACGGAGGACGAGAACCGCTTTTGCCCTGCGTAGCGTTCCGGGCAGCGGGTAGAACCAGGCAGAGAATTCCCGGCTAGCAGCTTCCCTGTGGCGGGGAAGTGCAAACGTACACGTTTTCGGCCGAAAACGCGTTTTCCGGCGAAATCGCACACCACGGCTCTTTCTGAGAAAAAGCAAGCACGGAGGACGAGAACCGCTTTTGCCCTGCGTAGCGTTCCGGGCAGCGGGTAGAACCAGGCAGAGAATTCCCGGCTAGCAGCTTCCCTGTGGCGGGGAAGTGCAAACGTACACGTTTTCGGCCGAAAACGCGTTTTCCGGCGAAAACGCACACCACGGCTCTTTCTGAGAAAAAGCAAGCACGGAGGACGAGAACCGCTTTTGCCCTGCGTAGCGTTCCGGGCAGCTGGTAGAACCAGGCAGAGAATTCCCGGCTAGCAGCTTCCCTGTGGCGGGGAAGTGCAAACGTACACGTTTTCGGCCGAAAACGCGTTTTCCGGCGAAAACGCACACCACGGCTCTTTCTGAGAAAAAGCAAGCACGGAGGACGAGAACCGCTTTTGCCCTGCGTAGCGTTCCGGGCAGCGGGTAGAACCAGGCAGAGAATTCCCGGCTAGCAGCTTCCCTGTGGCGGGGAAGTGCAAACGTACACGTTTTCGGCCGAAAACGCGTTTTCCGGCGAAAACGCACACCACGGCTCTTTCTGAGAAAAAGCAAGCACGGAGGACGAGAACCGCTTTTGCCCTGCGTAGCGTTCCGGGCAGCGGGTAGAACCAGGCAGAGAATTCCCGGCTAGCAGCTTCCCTGTGGCGGGGAAGTGCAAACGTACACGTTTTCGGCCGAAAACGCGTTTTCCGGCGAAAACGCACACCACGGCTCTTTCTGAGAAAAAGCAAGCACGGAGGACGAGAACCGCTTTTGCCCTGCGTAGCGTTCCGGGCAGCGGGTAGAACCAGGCAGAGAATTCCCGGCTAGCAGCTTCCCTGTGGCGGGGAAGTGCAAACGTACACGTTTTCGGCCGAAAACGCGTTTTCCGGCGAAAACGCACACCACGGCTCTTTCTGAGAAAAAGCAAGCACGGAGGACGAGAACCGCTTTTGCCCTGCGTAGCGTTCCGGGCAGCGGGTAGAACCAGGCAGAGAATTCCCGGCTAGCAGCTTCCCTGTGGCGGGGAAGTGCAAACGTACACGTTTTCGGCCGAAAACGCGTTTTCCGGCGAAAACGCACACCACGGCTCTTTCTGAGAAAAAGCAAGCACGGAGGACGAGAACCGCTTTTGCCCTGCGTAGCGTTCCGGGCAGCGGGTAGAACCAGGCAGAGAATTCCCGGCTAGCAGCTTCCCTGTGGCGGGGAAGTGCAAACGTACACGTTTTCGGCCGAAAACGCGTTTTCCGGCGAAATCGCACACCACGGCTCTTTCTGAGAAAAAGCAAGCACGGAGGACGAGAACCGCTTTTGCCCTGCGTAGCGTTCCGGGCAGCGGGTAGAACCAGGCAGAGAATTCCCGGCTAGCAGCTTCCCTGTGGCGGGGAAGTGCAAACGTACACGTTTTCGGACGAAAACGCGTTTTCCGGCGAAAACGCACACCACGGCTCTTTCTGAGAAAAAGCAAGCACGGAGGACGAGAACCGCTTTTGCCCTGCGTAGCGTTCCGGGCAGCGGGTAGAACCAGGCAGAGAATTCCCGGCTAGCAGCTTCCCTGTGGCGGGGAAGTGCAAACGTACACGTTTTCGGCCGAAAACGCGTTTTCCGGCGAAATCGCACACCACGGCTCTTTCTGAGAAAAAGCAAGCACGGAGGACGAGAACCGCTTTTGCCCTGCGTAGCGTTCCGGGCAGCGGGTAGAACCAGGCAGAGAATTCCCGGCTAGCAGCTTCCCTGTGGCGGGGAAGTGCAAACGTACACTTTTTCGGCCGAAAACTCGTTTTCCGGCGAAATCGCACACCACGGCTCTTTCTGAGAAAAAGCAAGCACGGAGGACGAGAACCGCTTTTGCCCTGCGTAGCGTTCCGGGCAGCGGGTAGAACCAGGCAGAGAATTCCCGGCTAGCAGCTTCCCTGTGGCGGGGAAGTGCAAACGTACACGTTTTCGGCCGAAAACGCGTTTTCCGGCGAAAACGCACACCACGGCTCTTTCTGAGAAAAAGCAAGCACGGAGGACGAGAACCGCTTTTGCCCTGCGTAGCGTTCCGGGCAGCGGGTAGAACCAGGCAGAGAATTCCCGGCTAGCAGCTTCCCTGTGGCGGGGAATTGCAAACGTACACGTTTTCGGCCGAAAACGCGTTTTCCGGCGAAAACGCACACCACGGCTCTTTCTGAGAAAAAGCAAGCACGGAGGACGAGAACCGCTTTTGCCCTGCGTAGGAAAAAGCAAGCACGGAGGACGAGAACCGCTTTTGCTCTGCGTAGCGTTCCGGGCAGCGGGTAGAACCAGGCAGAGAATTTTTTCGGCCGAAAACGCGTTTTCCGGCGAAATCGCACACCACGGCTTTCTGAGAAAAAGCAAGCACGGAGGACGAGAACCGCTTTTGCCCTGCGTAGCGTTCCGGGCAGCGGGTAGAACCAGGCAGAGAATTCCCGGCTAGCAGCTTCCCTGTGGCGGGGAAGTGCAAACGTACACGTTTTCGGCCGAAAACGCGTTTTCCGGCGAAAACGCACACCACGGCTCTTTCTGAGAAAAAGCAAGCACGGAGGACGAGAACCGCTTTTGCCCTGCGTAGCGTTCCGGGCAGCGGGTAGAACCAGGCAGAGAATTCCCGGCTAGCAGCTTCCCTGTGGCGGGGAAGTGCAAACGTACACGTTTTCGGCCGAAAACGCGTTTTCCGGCGAAAACGCACACCACGGCTCTTTCTGAGAAAAAGCAAGCACGGAGGACGAGAACCGCTTTTGCCCTGCGTAGCGTTCCGGGCAGCGGGTAGAACCAGGCAGAGAATTCCCGGCTAGCAGCTTCCCTGTGGCGGGGAAGTGCAAACGTACACGTTTTCGGCCGAAAACGCGTTTTCCGGCGAAAACGCACACCACGGCTCTTTCTGAGAAAAAGCAAGCACGGAGGACGAGAACCGCTTTTGCCCTGCGTAGCGTTCCGGGCAGCGGGTAGAACCAGGCAGAGAATTCCCGGCTAGCAGCTTCCCTGTGGCGGGGAAGTGCAAACGTACACGTTTTCGGCCGAAAACGCGTTTTCCGGCGAAAACGCACACCACGGCTCTTTCTGAGAAAAAGCAAGCACGGAGGACGAGAACCGCTTTTGCCCTGCGTAGCGTTCCGGGCAGCGGGTAGAACCAGGCAGAGAATTCCCGGCTAGCAGCTTCCCTGTGGCGGGGAAGTGCAAACGTACACGTTTTCGGCCGAAAACGCGTTTTCCGGCGAAAACGCACACCACGGCTCTTTCTGAGAAAAAGCAAGCACGGAGGACGAGAACCGCTTTTGCCCTGCGTAGCGTTCCGGGCAGCGGGTAGAACCAGGCAGAGAATTCCCGGCTAGCAGCTTCCCTGTGGCGGGGAAGTGCAAACGTACACGTTTTCGGCCGAAAACGCGTTTTCCGGCGAAAACGCACACCACGGCTCTTTCTGAGAAAAAGCAAGCACGGAGGACGAGAACCGCTTTTGCCCTGCGTAGCGTTCCGGGCAGCGGGTAGAACCAGGCAGAGAATTCCCGGCTAGCAGCTTCCCTGTGGCGGGGAAGTGCAAACGTACACGTTTTCGGCCGAAAACGCGTTTTCCGGCGAAAACGCACACCACGGCTCTTTCTGAGAAAAAGCAAGCACGGAGGACGAGAACCGCTTTTGCCCTGCGTAGCGTTCCGGGCAGCGGGTAGAACCAGGCAGAGAATTCCCGGCTAGCAGCTTCCCTGTGGCGGGGAAGTGCAAACGTACACGTTTTCGGCCGAAAACGCGTTTTCCGGCGAAAACGCACACCACGGCTCTTTCTGAGAAAAAGCAAGCACGGAGGACGAGAACCGCTTTTGCCCTGCGTAGCGTTCCGGGCAGCGGGTAGAACCAGGCAGAGAATTCCCGGCTAGCAGCTTCCCTGTGGCGGGGAAGTGCAAACGTACACGTTTTCGGCCGAAAACGCGTTTTCCGGCGAAAACGCACACCACGGCTCTTTCTGAGAAAAAGCAAGCACGGAGGACGAGAACCGCTTTTGCCCTGCGTAGCGTTCCGGGCAGCGGGTAGAACCAGGCAGAGAATTCCCGGCTAGCAGCTTCCCTGTGGCGGGGAAGTGCAAACGTACACGTTTTCGGCCGAAAACGCGTTTTCCGGCGAAAACGCACACCACGGCTCTTTCTGAGAAAAAGCAAGCACGGAGGACGAGAACCGCTTTTGCCCTGCGTAGCGTTCCGGGCAGCGGGTAGAACCAGGCAGAGAATTCCCGGCTAGCAGCTTCCCTGTGGCGGGGAAGTGCAAACGTACACGTTTTCGGCCGAAAACGCGTTTTCCGGCGAAAACGCACACCACGGCTCTTTCTGAGAAAAAGCAAGCACGGAGGACGAGAACCGCTTTTGCCCTGCGTAGCGTTCCGGGCAGCGGGTAGAACCAGGCAGAGAATTCCCGGCTAGCAGCTTCCCTGTGGCGGGGAAGTGCAAACGTACACGTTTTCGGCCGAAAACGCGTTTTCCGGCGAAAACGCACACCACGGCTCTTTCTGAGAAAAAGCAAGCACGGAGGACGAGAACCGCTTTTGCCCTGCGTAGCGTTCCGGGCAGCGGGTAGAACCAGGCAGAGAATTCCCGGCTAGCAGCTTCCCTGTGGCGGGGAAGTGCAAACGTACACGTTTTCGGCCGAAAACGCGTTTTCCGGCGAAAACGCACACCACGGCTCTTTCTGAGAAAAAGCAAGCACGGAGGACGAGAACCGCTTTTGCCCTGCGTAGCGTTCCGGGCAGCGGGTAGAACCAGGCAGAGAATTCCCGGCTAGCAGCTTCCCTGTGGCGGGGAAGTGCAAACGTACACGTTTTCGGCCGAAAACGCGTTTTCCGGCGAAAACGCACACCACGGCTCTTTCTGAGAAAAAGCAAGCACGGAGGACGAGAACCGCTTTTGCCCTGCGTAGCGTTCCGGGCAGCGGGTAGAACCAGGCAGAGAATTCCCGGCTAGCAGCTTCCCTGTGGCGGGGAAGTGCAAACGTACACGTTTTCGGCCGAAAACGCGTTTTCCGGCGAAAACGCACACCACGGCTCTTTCTGAGAAAAAGCAAGCACGGAGGACGAGAACCGCTTTTGCCCTGCGTAGCGTTCCGGGCAGCGGGTAGAACCAGGCAGAGAATTCCCGGCTAGCAGCTTCCCTGTGGCGGGGAAGTGCAAACGTACACGTTTTCGGCCGAAAACGCGTTTTCCGGCGAAAACGCACACCACGGCTCTTTCTGAGAAAAAGCAAGCACGGAGGACGAGAACCGCTTTTGCCCTGCGTAGCGTTCCGGGCAGCGGGTAGAACCAGGCAGAGAATTCCCGGCTAGCAGCTTCCCTGTGGCGGGGAAGTGCAAACGTACACGTTTTCGGCCGAAAACGCGTTTTCCGGCGAAAACGCACACCACGGCTCTTTCTGAGAAAAAGCAAGCACGGAGGACGAGAACCGCTTTTGCCCTGCGTAGCGTTCCGGGCAGCGGGTAGAACCAGGCAGAGAATTCCCGGCTAGCAGCTTCCCTGTGGCGGGGAAGTGCAAACGTACACGTTTTCGGCCGAAAACGCGTTTTCCGGCGAAAACGCACACCACGGCTCTTTCTGAGAAAAAGCAAGCACGGAGGACGAGAACCGCTTTTGCCCTGCGTAGCGTTCCGGGCAGCGGGTAGAACCAGGCAGAGAATTCCCGGCTAGCAGCTTCCCTGTGGCGGGGAAGTGCAAACGTACACGTTTTCGGCCGAAAACGCGTTTTCCGGCGAAAACGCACACCACGGCTCTTTCTGAGAAAAAGCAAGCACGGAGGACGAGAACCGCTTTTGCCCTGCGTAGCGTTCCGGGCAGCGGGTAGAACCAGGCAGAGAATTCCCGGCTAGCAGCTTCCCTGTGGCGGGGAAGTGCAAACGTACACGTTTTCGGCCGAAAACGCGTTTTCCGGCGAAAACGCACACCACGGCTCTTTCTGAGAAAAAGCAAGCACGGAGGACGAGAACCGCTTTTGCCCTGCGTAGCGTTCCGGGCAGCGGGTAGAACCAGGCAGAGAATTCCCGGCTAGCAGCTTCCCTGTGGCGGGGAAGTGCAAACGTACACGTTTTCGGCCGAAAACGCGTTTTCCGGCGAAAACGCACACCACGGCTCTTTCTGAGAAAAAGCAAGCACGGAGGACGAGAACCGCTTTTGCCCTGCGTAGCGTTCCGGGCAGCGGGTAGAACCAGGCAGAGAATTCCCGGCTAGCAGCTTCCCTGTGGCGGGGAAGTGCAAACGTACACGTTTTCGGCCGAAAACGCGTTTTCCGGCGAAAACGCACACCACGGCTCTTTCTGAGAAAAAGCAAGCACGGAGGACGAGAACCGCTTTTGCCCTGCGTAGCGTTCCGGGCAGCGGGTAGAACCAGGCAGAGAATTCCCGGCTAGCAGCTTCCCTGTGGCGGGGAAGTGCAAACGTACACGTTTTCGGCCGAAAACGCGTTTTCCGGCGAAAACGCACACCACGGCTCTTTCTGAGAAAAAGCAAGCACGGAGGACGAGAACCGCTTTTGCCCTGCGTAGCGTTCCGGGCAGCGGGTAGAACCAGGCAGAGAATTCCCGGCTAGCAGCTTCCCTGTGGCGGGGAAGTGCAAACGTACACGTTTTCGGCCGAAAACGCGTTTTCCGGCGAAAACGCACACCACGGCTCTTTCTGAGAAAAAGCAAGCACGGAGGACGAGAACCGCTTTTGCCCTGCGTAGCGTTCCGGGCAGCGGGTAGAACCAGGCAGAGAATTCCCGGCTAGCAGCTTCCCTGTGGCGGGGAAGTGCAAACGTACACGTTTTCGGCCGAAAACGCGTTTTCCGGCGAAAACGCACACCACGGCTCTTTCTGAGAAAAAGCAAGCACGGAGGACGAGAACCGCTTTTGCCCTGCGTAGCGTTCCGGGCAGCGGGTAGAACCAGGCAGAGAATTCCCGGCTAGCAGCTTCCCTGTGGCGGGGAAGTGCAAACGTACACGTTTTCGGCCGAAAACGCGTTTTCCGGCGAAAACGCACACCACGGCTCTTTCTGAGAAAAAGCAAGCACGGAGGACGAGAACCGCTTTTGCCCTGCGTAGCGTTCCGGGCAGCGGGTAGAACCAGGCAGAGAATTCCCGGCTAGCAGCTTCCCTGTGGCGGGGAAGTGCAAACGTACACGTTTTCGGCCGAAAACGCGTTTTCCGGCGAAAACGCACACCACGGCTCTTTCTGAGAAAAAGCAAGCACGGAGGACGAGAACCGCTTTTGCCCTGCGTAGCGTTCCGGGCAGCGGGTAGAACCAGGCAGAGAATTCCCGGCTAGCAGCTTCCCTGTGGCGGGGAAGTGCAAACGTACACGTTTTCGGCCGAAAACGCGTTTTCCGGCGAAAACGCACACCACGGCTCTTTCTGAGAAAAAGCAAGCACGGAGGACGAGAACCGCTTTTGCCCTGCGTAGCGTTCCGGGCAGCGGGTAGAACCAGGCAGAGAATTCCCGGCTAGCAGCTTCCCTGTGGCGGGGAAGTGCAAACGTACACGTTTTCGGCCGAAAACGCGTTTTCCGGCGAAATCGCACACCACGGCTCTTTCTGAGGAAAAGCAAACACGGAGGACGAGAACCGCTTTTGCCCTGCGTAGCGTTCCGGGCAGCGGGTAGAACCAGGCAGAGAATTCCCGGCTAGCAGCTTCCCTGTGGCGGGGAAGTGCAAACGTACACGTTTTCGGCCGAAAACGCGTTTTCCGGCGAAATCGCACACCACGGCTCTTTCTGAGAAAAAGCAAGCACGGAGGACGAGAACCGCTTTTGCCCTGCGTAGCGTTCCGGGCAGCGGGTAGAACCAGGCAGAGAATTCCCGGCTAGCAGCTTCCCTGTGGCGGGGAAGTGCAAACGTACACGTTTTCGGCCGAAAACGCGTTTTCCGGCGAAAACGCACACCACGGCTCTTTCTGAGAAAAAGCAAGCACGGAGGACGAGAACCGCTTTTGCCCTGCGTAGCGTTCCGGGCAGCGGGTAGAACCAGGCAGAGAATTCCCGGCTAGCAGCTTCCCTGTGGCGGGGAAGTGCAAACGTACACGTTTTCGGCCGAAAACGCGTTTTCCGGCGAAATCGCACACCACGGCTCTTTCTGAGAAAAAGCAAGCACGGAGGACGAGAACCGCTTTTGCCCTGCGTAGCGTTCCGGGCAGCGGGTAGAACCAGGCAGAGAATTCCCGGCTAGCAGCTTCCCTGTGGCGGGGAAGTGCAAACGTACACGTTTTCGGCCGAAAACGCGTTTTCCGGCGAAAACGCACACCACGGCTCTTTCTGAGAAAAAGCAAGCACGGAGGACGAGAACCGCTTTTGCCCTGCGTAGCGTTCCGGGCAGCGGGTAGAACCAGGCAGAGAATTCCCGGCTAGCAGCTTCCCTGTGGCGGGGAAGTGCAAACGTACACGTTTTCGGCCGAAAACGCGTTTTCCGGCGAAATCGCACACCACGGCTCTTTCTGAGAAAAAGCAAGCACGGAGGACGAGAACCGCTTTTGCCCTGCGTAGCGTTCCGGGCAGCGGGTAGAACCAGGCAGAGAATTCCCGGCTAGCAGCTTCCCTGTGGCGGGGAAGTGCAAACGTACACGTTTTCGGCCGAAAACGCGTTTTCCGGCGAAAACGCACACCACGGCTCTTTCTGAGAAAACGCAAGCACGGAGGACGAGAACCGCTTTTGCCCTGCGTAGCGTTCCGGGCAGCGGGTAGAACCAGGCAGAGAATTCCCGGCTAGCAGCTTCCCTGTGGCGGGGAAGTGCAAACGTACACGTTTTCGGCCGAAAACGCGTTTTCCGGCGAAATCGCACACCACGGCTCTTTCTGAGAAAAAGCAAGCACGGAGGACGAGAACCGCTTTTGTCCTGCGTAGCGTTCCGGGCAGCGGGTAGAACCAGGCAGAGAATTCCCGGCTAGCAGCTTCCCTGTGGCGGGGAAGTGCAAACGTATACGTTTTCGGCCGAAAACGCGTTTTCCGGGGAAAACGCACACCACGGCTCTTTCTGAGAAAAAGCAAGCACGGAGGACGAGAACCGCTTTTGCCCTGCGTAGCGTTCCGGGCAGCGGGTAGAACCAGGCAGAGAATTCCCGGCTAGCAGCTTCCCTGTGGCGGGGAAGTGCAAACGTACACGTTTTCGGCCGAAAACGCGTTTTCCGGCGAAAACGCACACCACGGCTCTTTCTGAGAAAAAGCAAGCACGGAGGACGAGAACCGCTTTTGCCCTGCGTAGCGTTCCGGGCAGCGGGTAGAACCAGGCAGAGAATTCCCGGCTAGCAGCTTCCCTGTGGCGGGGAAGTGCAAACGTACACGTTTTCGGCCGAAAACGCGTTTTCCGGCGAAAACGCACACCACGGCTCTTTCTGAGAAAAAGCAAGCACGGAGGACGAGAACCGCTTTTGCTCTGCGTAGCGTTCCGGGCAGCGGGTAGAACCAGGCAGAGAATTCCCGGCTAGCAGCTTCCCTGTGGCGGGGAAGTGCAAACGTACACGTTTTCGGCCGAAAACGCGTTTTCCGGCGAAATCGCACACCACGGCTCTTTCTGAGGAAAAGCAAACACGGAGGACGAGAACCGCTTTTGCCCTGCGTAGCGTTCCGGGCAGCGGGTAGAACCAGGCAGAGAATTCCCGGCTAGCAGCTTCCCTGTGGCGGGGAAGTGCAAACGTACACGTTTTCGGCCGAAAACGCGTTTTCCGGCGAAAACGCACACCACGGCTCTTTCTGAGAAAAAGCAAGCACGGAGGACGAGAACCGCTTTTGCCCTGCGTAGCGTTCCGGGCAGCGGGTAGAACCAGGCAGAGAATTCCCGGCTAGCAGCTTCCCTGTGGCGGGGAAGTGCAAACGTACACGTTTTCGGCCGAAAACGCGTTTTCCGGCGAAATCGCACACCACGGCTCTTTCTGAGGAAAAGCAAACACGGAGGACGAGAACCGCTTTTGCCCTGCGTAGCGTTCCGGGCAGCGGGTAGAACCAGGCAGAGAATTCCCGGCTAGCAGCTTCCCTGTGGCGGGGAAGTGCAAACGTACACGTTTTCGGCCGAAAACGCGTTTTCCGGCGAAATCGCACACCACGGCTCTTTCTGAGAAAAAGCAAGCACGGAGGACGAGAACCGCTTTTGCCCTGCGTAGCGTTCCGGGCAGCGGGTAGAACCAGGCAGAGAATTCCCGGCTAGCAGCTTCCCTGTGGCGGGGAAGTGCAAACGTACACGTTTTCGGCCGAAAACGCGTTTTCCGGCGAAAACGCACACCACGGCTCTTTCTGAGAAAAAGCAAGCACGGAGGACGAGAACCGCTTTTGCCCTGCGTAGCGTTCCGGGCAGCGGGTAGAACCAGGCAGAGAATTCCCGGCTAGCAGCTTCCCTGTGGCGGGGAAGTGCAAACGTACACGTTTTCGGCCGAAAACGCGTTTTCCGGCGAAAACGCACACCACGGCTCTTTCTGAGAAAAAGCAAGCACGGAGGACGAGAACCGCTTTTGCCCTGCGTAGCGTTCCGGGCAGCGGGTAGAACCAGGCAGAGAATTCCCGGCTAGCAGCTTCCCTGTGGCGGGGAAGTGCAAACGTACACGTTTTCGGCCGAAAACGCGTTTTCCGGCGAAAACGCACACCACGGCTCTTTCTGAGAAAAAGCAAGCACGGAGGACGAGAACCGCTTTTGCCCTGCGTAGCGTTCCGGGCAGCGGGTAGAACCAGGCAGAGAATTCCCGGCTAGCAGCTTCCCTGTGGCGGGGAAGTGCAAACGTACACGTTTTCGGCCGAAAACGCGTTTTCCGGCGAAAACGCACACCACGGCTCTTTCTGAGAAAAAGCAAGCACGGAGGACGAGAACCGCTTTTGCCCTGCGTAGCGTTCCGGGCAGCGGGTAGAACCAGGCAGAGAATTCCCGGCTAGCAGCTTCCCTGTGGCGGGGAAGTGCAAACGTACACGTTTTCGGCCGAAAACGCGTTTTCCGGCGAAAACGCACACCACGGCTCTTTCTGAGAAAAAGCAAGCACGGAGGACGAGAACCGCTTTTGCCCTGCGTAGCGTTCCGGGCAGCGGGTAGAACCAGGCAGAGAATTCCCGGCTAGCAGCTTCCCTGTGGCGGGGAAGTGCAAACGTACACGTTTTCGGCCGAAAACGCGTTTTCCGGCGAAAACGCACACCACGGCTCTTTCTGAGAAAAAGCAAGCACGGAGGACGAGAACCGCTTTTGCCCTGCGTAGCGTTCCGGGCAGCGGGTAGAACCAGGCAGAGAATTCCCGGCTAGCAGCTTCCCTGTGGCGGGGAAGTGCAAACGTACACGTTTTCGGCCGAAAACGCGTTTTCCGGCGAAAACGCACACCACGGCTCTTTCTGAGAAAAAGCAAGCACGGAGGACGAGAACCGCTTTTGCCCTGCGTAGCGTTCCGGGCAGCGGGTAGAACCAGGCAGAGAATTCCCGGCTAGCAGCTTCCCTGTGGCGGGGAAGTGCAAACGTACACGTTTTCGGCCGAAAACGCGTTTTCCGGCGAAAACGCACACCACGGCTCTTTCTGAGAAAAAGCAAGCACGGAGGACGAGAACCGCTTTTGCCCTGCGTAGCGTTCCGGGCAGCGGGTAGAACCAGGCAGAGAATTCCCGGCTAGCAGCTTCCCTGTGGCGGGGAAGTGCAAACGTACACGTTTTCGGCCGAAAACGCGTTTTCCGGCGAAAACGCACACCACGGCTCTTTCTGAGAAAAAGCAAGCACGGAGGACGAGAACCGCTTTTGCCCTGCGTAGCGTTCCGGGCAGCGGGTAGAACCAGGCAGAGAATTCCCGGCTAGCAGCTTCCCTGTGGCGGGGAAGTGCAAACGTACACGTTTTCGGCCGAAAACGCGTTTTCCGGCGAAAACGCACACCACGGCTCTTTCTGAGAAAAAGCAAGCACGGAGGACGAGAACCGCTTTTGCCCTGCGTAGCGTTCCGGGCAGCGGGTAGAACCAGGCAGAGAATTCCCGGCTAGCAGCTTCCCTGTGGCGGGGAAGTGCAAACGTACACGTTTTCGGCCGAAAACGCGTTTTCCGGCGAAAACGCACACCACGGCTCTTTCTGAGAAAAAGCAAGCACGGAGGACGAGAACCGCTTTTGCCCTGCGTAGCGTTCCGGGCAGCGGGTAGAACCAGGCAGAGAATTCCCGGCTAGCAGCTTCCCTGTGGCGGGGAAGTGCAAACGTACACGTTTTCGGCCGAAAACGCGTTTTCCGGCGAAAACGCACACCACGGCTCTTTCTGAGAAAAAGCAAGCACGGAGGACGAGAACCGCTTTTGCCCTGCGTAGCGTTCCGGGCAGCGGGTAGAACCAGGCAGAGAATTCCCGGCTAGCAGCTTCCCTGTGGCGGGGAAGTGCAAACGTACACGTTTTCGGCCGAAAACGCGTTTTCCGGCGAAAACGCACACCACGGCTCTTTCTGAGAAAAAGCAAGCACGGAGGACGAGAACCGCTTTTGCCCTGCGTAGCGTTCCGGGCAGCGGGTAGAACCAGGCAGAGAATTCCCGGCTAGCAGCTTCCCTGTGGCGGGGAAGTGCAAACGTACACGTTTTCGGCCGAAAACGCGTTTTCCGGCGAAAACGCACACCACGGCTCTTTCTGAGAAAAAGCAAGCACGGAGGACGAGAACCGCTTTTGCCCTGCGTAGCGTTCCGGGCAGCGGGTAGAACCAGGCAGAGAATTCCCGGCTAGCAGCTTCCCTGTGGCGGGGAAGTGCAAACGTACACGTTTTCGGCCGAAAACGCGTTTTCCGGCGAAATCGCACACCACGGCTCTTTCTGAGAAAAAGCAAGCACGGAGGACGAGAACCGCTTTTGCCCTGCGTAGCGTTCCGGGCAGCGGGTAGAACCAGGCAGAGAAGTCCCGGCTAGCAGCTTCCCTGTGGCGGGGAAGTGCAAACGTACACGTTTTCGGCCGAAAACGCGTTTTCCGGCGAAATCGCACACCACGGCTCTTTCTGAGAAAAAGCAAGCACGGAGGACGAGAACCGCTTTTGCCCTGCGTAGCGTTCCGGGCAGCGGGTAGAACCAGGCAGAGAATTCCCGGCTAGCAGCTTCCCTGTGGCGGGGAAGTGCAAACGTACACGTTTTCGGCCGAAAACGCGTTTTCCGGCGAAAACGCACACCACGGCTCTTTCTGAGAAAAAGCAAGCACGGAGGACGAGAACCGCTTTTGCCCTGCGTAGCGTTCCGGGCAGCGGGTAGAACCAGGCAGAGAATTCCCGGCTAGCAGCTTCCCTGTGGCGGGGAAGTGCAAACGTACACGTTTTCGGCCGAAAACGCGTTTTCCGGCGAAAACGCACACCACGGCTCTTTCTGAGAAAAAGCAAGCACGGAGGACGAGAACCGCTTTTGCCCTGCGTAGCGTTCCGGGCAGCGGGTAGAACCAGGCAGAGAATTCCCGGCTAGCAGCTTCCCTGTGGCGGGGAAGTGCAAACGTACACGTTTTCGGCCGAAAACGCGTTTTCCGGCGAAAACGCACACCACGGCTCTTTCTGAGAAAAAGCAAGCACGGAGGACGAGAACCGCTTTTGCCCTGCGTAGCGTTCCGGGCAGCGGGTAGAACCAGGCAGAGAATTCCCGGCTAGCAGCTTCCCTGTGGCGGGGAAGTGCAAACGTACACGTTTTCGGCCGAAAACGCGTTTTCCGGCGAAAACGCACACCACGGCTCTTTCTGAGAAAAAGCAAGCACGGAGGACGAGAACCGCTTTTGCCCTGCGTAGCGTTCCGGGCAGCGGGTAGAACCAGGCAGAGAATTCCCGGCTAGCAGCTTCCCTGTGGCGGGGAAGTGCAAACGTACACGTTTTCGGCCGAAAACGCGTTTTCCGGCGAAAACGCACACCACGGCTCTTTCTGAGAAAAAGCAAGCACGGAGGACGAGAACCGCTTTTGCCCTGCGTAGCGTTCCGGGCAGCGGGTAGAACCAGGCAGAGAATTCCCGGCTAGCAGCTTCCCTGTGGCGGGGAAGTGCAAACGTACACGTTTTCGGCCGAAAACGCGTTTTCCGGCGAAAACGCACACCACGGCTCTTTCTGAGAAAAAGCAAGCACGGAGGACGAGAACCGCTTTTGCCCTGCGTAGCGTTCCGGGCAGCGGGTAGAACCAGGCAGAGAATTCCCGGCTAGCAGCTTCCCTGTGGCGGGGAAGTGCAAACGTACACGTTTTCGGCCGAAAATGCGTTTTCCGGCGAAATCGCACACCACGGCTCTTTCTGAGAAAAAGCAAGCACGGAGGACGAGAACCGCTTTTGCCCTGCGTAGCGTTCCGGGCAGCGGGTAGAACCAGGCAGAGAATTCCCGGCTAGCAGCTTCCCTGTGGCGGGGAAGTGCAAACGTACACGTTTTCGGCCGAAAACGCGTTTTCCGGCGAAAACGCACACCACGGCTCTTTCTGAGAAAAAGCAAGCACGGAGGACGAGAACCGCTTTTGCCCTGCGTAGCGTTCCGGGCAGCGGGTAGAACCAGGCAGAGAATTCCCGGCTAGCAGCTTCCCTGTGGCGGGGAAGTGCAAACGTACACGTTTTCGGCCGAAAACGCGTTTTCCGGCGAAAACGCACACCACGGCTCTTTCTGAGAAAAAGCAAGCACGGAGGACGAGAACCGCTTTTGCCCTGCGTAGCGTTCCGGGCAGCGGGTAGAACCAGGCAGAGAATTCCCGGCTAGCAGCTTC
The DNA here is from genome assembly GCF_965140245.1 of Athene noctua. Taxonomy (NCBI): domain Eukaryota; kingdom Metazoa; phylum Chordata; class Aves; order Strigiformes; family Strigidae; genus Athene; species Athene noctua. The sequence continues at coordinate 61,684 of NW_027437894.1, read as the reverse complement.
CCTGTGGCGGGGAAGTGCAAACGTACACGTTTTCGGCCGAAAACGCGTTTTCCGGCGAAAACGCACACCACGGCTCTTTCTGAGAAAAAGCAAGCACGGAGGACGAGAACCGCTTTTGCCCTGCGTAGCGTTCCGGGCAGCGGGTAGAACCAGGCAGAGAATTCCCGGCTAGCAGCTTCCCTGTGGCGGGGAAGTGCAAACGTACACGTTTTCGGCCGAAAACGCGTTTTCCGGCGAAATCGCACACCACGGCTCTTTCTGAGAAAAAGCAAGCACGGAGGACGAGAACCGCTTTTGCCCTGCGTAGCGTTCCGGGCAGCGGGTAGAACCAGGCAGAGAATTCCCGGCTAGCAGCTTCCCTGTGGCGGGGAAGTGCAAACGTACACGTTTTCGGCCGAAAACGCGTTTTCCGGCGAAATCGCACACCACGGCTCTTTCTGAGAAAAAGCAAGCACGGAGGACGAGAACCGCTTTTGCCCTGCGTAGCGTTCCGGGCAGCGGGTAGAACCAGGCAGAGAATTCCCGGCTAGCAGCTTCCCTGTGGCGGGGAAGTGCAAACGTACACGTTTTCGGCCGAAAACGCGTTTTCCGGCGAAATCGCACACCACGGCTCTTTCTGAGAAAAAGCAAGCACGGAGGACGAGAACCGCTTTTGCCCTGCGTAGCGTTCCGGGCAGCGGGTAGAACCAGGCAGAGAATTCCCGGCTAGCAGCTTCCCTGTGGCGGGGAAGTGCAAACGTACACGTTTTCGGCCGAAAACGCGTTTTCCGGCGAAAACGCACACCACGGCTCTTTCTGAGAAAAAGCAAGCACGGAGGACGAGAACCGCTTTTGCCCTGCGTAGCGTTCCGGGCAGCGGGTAGAACCAGGCAGAGAATTCCCGGCTAGCAGCTTCCCTGTGGCGGGGAAGTGCAAACGTACACGTTTTCGGCCGAAAACGCGTTTTCCGGCGAAAACGCACACCACGGCTCTTTCTGAGAAAAAGCAAGCACGGAGGACGAGAACCGCTTTTGCCCTGCGTAGCGTTCCGGGCAGCGGGTAGAACCAGGCAGAGAATTCCCGGCTAGCAGCTTCCCTCTGGCGGGGAAGTGCAAACGTACACGTTTTCGGCCGAAAACGCGTTTTCCGGCGAAAACGCACACCACGGCTCTTTCTGAGAAAAAGCAAGCACGGAGGACGAGAACCGCTTTTGCCCTGCGTAGCGTTCCGGGCAGCGGGTAGAACCAGGCAGAGAATTCCCGGCTAGCAGCTTCCCTGTGGCGGGGAAGTGCAAACGTACACGTTTTCGGCCGAAAACGCGTTTTCCGGCGAAATCGCACACCACGGCTCTTTCTGAGAAAAAGCAAGCACGGAGGACGAGAACCGCTTTTGCCCTGCGTAGCGTTCCGGGCAGCGGGTAGAACCAGGCAGAGAATTCCCGGCTAGCAGCTTCCCTGTGGCGGGGAAGTGCAAACGTACACGTTTTCGGCCGAAAACGCGTTTTCCGGCGAAAACGCACACCACGGCTCTTTCTGAGAAAAAGCAAGCACGGAGGACGAGAACCGCTTTTGCTCTGCGTAGCGTTCCGGGCAGCGGGTAGAACCAGGCAGAGAATTCCCGGCTAGCAGCTTCCCTGTGGCGGGGAAGTGCAAACGTACACGTTTTCGGCCGAAAACGCGTTTTCCGGCGAAATCGCACACCACGGCTCTTTCTGAGAAAAAGCAAGCACGGAGGACGAGAACCGCTTTTGCCCTGCGTAGCGTTCCGGGCAGCGGGTAGAACCAGGCAGAGAATTCCCGGCTAGCAGCTTCCCTGTGGCGGGGAAGTGCAAACGTACACGTTTTCGGCCGAAAACGCGTTTTCCGGCGAAAACGCACACCACGGCTCTTTCTGAGAAAAAGCAAGCACGGAGGACGAGAACCGCTTTTGCCCTGCGTAGCGTTCCGGGCAGCGGGTAGAACCAGGCAGAGAATTCCCGGCTAGCAGCTTCCCTGTGGCGGGGAAGTGCAAACGTACACGTTTTCGGCCGAAAACGCGTTTTCCGGCGAAAACGCACACCACGGCTCTTTCTGAGAAAAAGCAAGCACGGAGGACGAGAACCGCTTTTGCCCTGCGTAGCGTTCCGGGCAGCGGGTAGAACCAGGCAGAGAATTCCCGGCTAGCAGCTTCCCTGTGGCGGGGAAGTGCAAACGTACACGTTTTCGGCCGAAAACGCGTTTTCCGGCGAAAACGCACACCACGGCTCTTTCTGAGAAAAAGCAAGCACGGAGGACGAGAACCGCTTTTGCCCTGCGTAGCGTTCCGGGCAGCGGGTAGAACCAGGCAGAGAATTCCCGGCTAGCAGCTTCCCTCTGGCGGGGAAGTGCAAACGTACACGTTTTCGGCCGAAAACGCGTTTTCCGGCGAAAACGCACACCACGGCTCTTTCTGAGAAAAAGCAAGCACGGAGGACGAGAACCGCTTTTGCCCTGCGTAGCGTTCCGGGCAGCGGGTAGAACCAGGCAGAGAATTCCCGGCTAGCAGCTTCCCTCTGGCGGGGAAGTGCAAACGTACACGTTTTCGGCCGAAAACGCGTTTTCCGGCGAAAACGCACACCACGGCTCTTTCTGAGAAAAAGCAAGCACGGAGGACGAGAACCGCTTTTGCCCTGCGTAGCGTTCCGGGCAGCGGGTAGAACCAGGCAGAGAATTCCCGGCTAGCAGCTTCCCTGTGGCGGGGAAGTGCAAACGTACACGTTTTCGGCCGAAAACGCGTTTTCCGGCGAAATCGCACACCACGGCTCTTTCTGAGAAAAAGCAAGCACGGAGGACGAGAACCGCTTTTGCCCTGCGTAGCGTTCCGGGCAGCGGGTAGAACCAGGCAGAGAATTCCCGGCTAGCAGCTTCCCTGTGGCGGGGAAGTGCAAACGTACACGTTTTCGGCCGAAAACGCGTTTTCCGGCGAAAACGCACACCACGGCTCTTTCTGAGAAAAAGCAAGCACGGAGGACGAGAACCGCTTTTGCCCTGCGTAGCGTTCCGGGCAGCGGGTAGAACCAGGCAGAGAATTCCCGGCTAGCAGCTTACCTCTGGCGGGGAAGCGCAAACGTACACGTTTTCGGCCGAAAACGCGTTTTCCGGCGAAAACGCACACCACGGCTCTTTCTGAGAAAAAGCAAGCACGGAGGACGAGAACCGCTTTTGCCCTGCGTAGCGTTCCGGGCAGCGGGTAGAACCAGGCAGAGAATTCCCGGCTAGCAGCTTCCCTGTGGCGGGGAAGTGCAAACGTACACGTTTTCGGCCGAAAACGCGTTTTCCGGCGAAATCGCACACCACGGCTCTTTCTGAGAAAAAGCAAGCACGGAGGACGAGAACCGCTTTTGCCCTGCGTAGCGTTCCGGGCAGCGGGTAGAACCAGGCAGAGAATTCCCGGCTAGCAGCTTCCCTGTGGCGGGGAAGTGCAAACGTACACGTTTTCGGCCGAAAACGCGTTTTCCGGCGAAATCGCACACCACGGCTCTTTCTGAGAAAAAGCAAGCACGGAGGACGAGAACCGCTTTTGCCCTGCGTAGCGTTCCGGGCAGCGGGTAGAACCAGGCAGAGAATTCCCGGCTAGCAGCTTCCCTGTGGCGGGGAAGTGCAAACGTACACGTTTTCGGCCGAAAACGCGTTTTCCGGCGAAAACGCACACCACGGCTCTTTCTGAGAAAAAGCAAGCACGGAGGACGAGAACCGCTTTTGCCCTGCGTAGCGTTCCGGGCAGCGGGTAGAACCAGGCAGAGAATTCCCGGCTAGCAGCTTCCCTCTGGCGGGGAAGTGCAAACGTACACGTTTTCGGCCGAAAACGCGTTTTCCGGCGAAAACGCACACCACGGCTCTTTCTGAGAAAAAGCAAGCACGGAGGACGAGAACCGCTTTTGCCCTGCGTAGCGTTCCGGGCAGCGGGTAGAACCAGGCAGAGAATTCCCGGCTAGCAGCTTCCCTGTGGCGGGGAAGTGCAAACGTACACGTTTTCGGCCGAAAACGCGTTTTCCGGCGAAATCGCACACCACGGCTCTTTCTGAGAAAAAGCAAGCACGGAGGACGAGAACCGCTTTTGCCCTGCGTAGCGTTCCGGGCAGCGGGTAGAACCAGGCAGAGAATTCCCGGCTAGCAGCTTCCCTGTGGCGGGGAAGTGCAAACGTACACGTTTTCGGCCGAAAACGCGTTTTCCGGCGAAATCGCACACCACGGCTCTTTCTGAGAAAACGCAAGCACGGAGGACGAGAACCGCTTTTACCCTGCGTAGCGTTCCGGGCAGCGGGTAGAACCAGGCAGAGAATTCCCGGCTAGCAGCTTCCCTGTGGCGGGGAAGTGCAAACGTACACGTTTTCGGCCGAAAACGCGTTTTCCGGCGAAAACGCACACCACGGCTCTTTCTGAGAAAAAGCAAGCACGGAGGACGAGAACCGCTTTTGCCCTGCGTAGCGTTCCGGGCAGCGGGTAGAACCAGGCAGAGAATTCCCGGCTAGCAGCTTCCCTGTGGCGGGGAAGTGCAAACGTACACGTTTTCGGCCGAAAACGCGTTTTCCGGCGAAAACGCACACCACGGCTCTTTCTGAGAAAAAGCAAGCACGGAGGACGAGAACCGCTTTTGCCCTGCGTAGCGTTCCGGGCAGCGGGTAGAACCAGGCAGAGAATTCCCGGCTAGCAGCTTCCCTGTGGCGGGGAAGTGCAAACGTACACGTTTTCGGCCGAAAACGCGTTTTCCGGCGAAAACGCACACCACGGCTCTTTCTGAGAAAAAGCAAGCACGGAGGACGAGAACCGCTTTTGCCCTGCGTAGCGTTCCGGGCAGCGGGTAGAACCAGGCAGAGAATTCCCGGCTAGCAGCTTCCCTGTGGCGGGGAAGTGCAAACGTACACGTTTTCGGCCGAAAACGCGTTTTCCGGCGAAAACGCACACCACGGCTCTTTCTGAGAAAAAGCAAGCACGGAGGACGAGAACCGCTTTTGCCCTGCGTAGCGTTCCGGGCAGCGGGTAGAACCAGGCAGAGAATTCCCGGCTAGCAGCTTCCCTGTGGCGGGGAAGTGCAAACGTACACGTTTTCGGCCGAAAACGCGTTTTCCGGCGAAAACGCACACCACGGCTCTTTCTGAGAAAAAGCAAGCACGGAGGACGAGAACCGCTTTTGCCCTGCGTAGCGTTCCGGGCAGCGGGTAGAACCAGGCAGAGAATTCCCGGCTAGCAGCTTCCCTGTGGCGGGGAAGTGCAAACGTACACGTTTTCGGCCGAAAACGCGTTTTCCGGCGAAAACGCACACCACGGCTCTTTCTGAGAAAAAGCAAGCACGGAGGACGAGAACCGCTTTTGCCCTGCGTAGCGTTCCGGGCAGCGGGTAGAACCAGGCAGAGAATTCCCGGCTAGCAGCTTCCCTGTGGCGGGGAAGTGCAAACGTACACGTTTTCGGCCGAAAACGCGTTTTCCGGCGAAAACGCACACCACGGCTCTTTCTGAGAAAAAGCAAGCACGGAGGACGAGAACCGCTTTTGCCCTGCGTAGCGTTCCGGGCAGCGGGTAGAACCAGGCAGAGAATTCCCGGCTAGCAGCTTCCCTGTGGCGGGGAAGTGCAAACGTACACGTTTTCGGCCGAAAACGCGTTTTCCGGCGAAAACGCACACCACGGCTCTTTCTGAGAAAAAGCAAGCACGGAGGACGAGAACCGCTTTTGCCCTGCGTAGCGTTCCGGGCAGCGGGTAGAACCAGGCAGAGAATTCCCGGCTAGCAGCTTCCCTGTGGCGGGGAAGTGCAAACGTACACGTTTTCGGCCGAAAACGCGTTTTCCGGCGAAAACGCACACCACGGCTCTTTCTGAGAAAAAGCAAGCACGGAGGACGAGAACCGCTTTTGCCCTGCGTAGCGTTCCGGGCAGCGGGTAGAACCAGGCAGAGAATTCCCGGCTAGCAGCTTCCCTGTGGCGGGGAAGTGCAAACGTACACGTTTTCGGCCGAAAACGCGTTTTCCGGCGAAAACGCACACCACGGCTCTTTCTGAGAAAAAGCAAGCACGGAGGACGAGAACCGCTTTTGCCCTGCGTAGCGTTCCGGGCAGCGGGTAGAACCAGGCAGAGAATTCCCGGCTAGCAGCTTCCCTGTGGCGGGGAAGTGCAAACGTACACGTTTTCGGCCGAAAACGCGTTTTCCGGCGAAAACGCACACCACGGCTCTTTCTGAGAAAAAGCAAGCACGGAGGACGAGAACCGCTTTTGCCCTGCGTAGCGTTCCGGGCAGCGGGTAGAACCAGGCAGAGAATTCCCGGCTAGCAGCTTCCCTGTGGCGGGGAAGTGCAAACGTACACGTTTTCGGCCGAAAACGCGTTTTCCGGCGAAAACGCACACCACGGCTCTTTCTGAGAAAAAGCAAGCACGGAGGACGAGAACCGCTTTTGCCCTGCGTAGCGTTCCGGGCAGCGGGTAGAACCAGGCAGAGAATTCCCGGCTAGCAGCTTCCCTGTGGCGGGGAAGTGCAAACGTACACGTTTTCGGCCGAAAACGCGTTTTCCGGCGAAAACGCACACCACGGCTCTTTCTGAGAAAAAGCAAGCACGGAGGACGAGAACCGCTTTTGCCCTGCGTAGCGTTCCGGGCAGCGGGTAGAACCAGGCAGAGAATTCCCGGCTAGCAGCTTCCCTGTGGCGGGGAAGTGCAAACGTACACGTTTTCGGCCGAAAACGCGTTTTCCGGCGAAAACGCACACCACGGCTCTTTCTGAGAAAAAGCAAGCACGGAGGACGAGAACCGCTTTTGCCCTGCGTAGCGTTCCGGGCAGCGGGTAGAACCAGGCAGAGAATTCCCGGCTAGCAGCTTCCCTGTGGCGGGGAAGTGCAAACGTACACGTTTTCGGCCGAAAACGCGTTTTCCGGCGAAAACGCACACCACGGCTCTTTCTGAGAAAAAGCAAGCACGGAGGACGAGAACCGCTTTTGCCCTGCGTAGCGTTCCGGGCAGCGGGTAGAACCAGGCAGAGAATTCCCGGCTAGCAGCTTCCCTGTGGCGGGGAAGTGCAAACGTACACGTTTTCGGCCGAAAACGCGTTTTCCGGCGAAAACGCACACCACGGCTCTTTCTGAGAAAAAGCAAGCACGGAGGACGAGAACCGCTTTTGCCCTGCGTAGCGTTCCGGGCAGCGGGTAGAACCAGGCAGAGAATTCCCGGCTAGCAGCTTCCCTGTGGCGGGGAAGTGCAAACGTACACGTTTTCGGCCGAAAACGCGTTTTCCGGCGAAAACGCACACCACGGCTCTTTCTGAGAAAAAGCAAGCACGGAGGACGAGAACCGCTTTTGCCCTGCGTAGCGTTCCGGGCAGCGGGTAGAACCAGGCAGAGAATTCCCGGCTAGCAGCTTCCCTGTGGCGGGGAAGTGCAAACGTACACGTTTTCGGCCGAAAACGCGTTTTCCGGCGAAAACGCACACCACGGCTCTTTCTGAGAAAAAGCAAGCACGGAGGACGAGAACCGCTTTTGCCCTGCGTAGCGTTCCGGGCAGCGGGTAGAACCAGGCAGAGAATTCCCGGCTAGCAGCTTCCCTGTGGCGGGGAAGTGCAAACGTACACGTTTTCGGCCGAAAACGCGTTTTCCGGCGAAAACGCACACCACGGCTCTTTCTGAGAAAAAGCAAGCACGGAGGACGAGAACCGCTTTTGCCCTGCGTAGCGTTCCGGGCAGCGGGTAGAACCAGGCAGAGAATTCCCGGCTAGCAGCTTCCCTGTGGCGGGGAAGTGCAAACGTACACGTTTTCGGCCGAAAACGCGTTTTCCGGCGAAAACGCACACCACGGCTCTTTCTGAGAAAAAGCAAGCACGGAGGACGAGAACCGCTTTTGCCCTGCGTAGCGTTCCGGGCAGCGGGTAGAACCAGGCAGAGAATTCCCGGCTAGCAGCTTCCCTGTGGCGGGGAAGTGCAAACGTACACGTTTTCGGCCGAAAACGCGTTTTCCGGCGAAAACGCACACCACGGCTCTTTCTGAGAAAAAGCAAGCACGGAGGACGAGAACCGCTTTTGCCCTGCGTAGCGTTCCGGGCAGCGGGTAGAACCAGGCAGAGAATTCCCGGCTAGCAGCTTCCCTGTGGCGGGGAAGTGCAAACGTACACGTTTTCGGCCGAAAACGCGTTTTCCGGCGAAAACGCACACCACGGCTCTTTCTGAGAAAAAGCAAGCACGGAGGACGAGAACCGCTTTTGCCCTGCGTAGCGTTCCGGGCAGCGGGTAGAACCAGGCAGAGAATTCCCGGCTAGCAGCTTCCCTGTGGCGGGGAAGTGCAAACGTACACGTTTTCGGCCGAAAACGCGTTTTCCGGCGAAAACGCACACCACGGCTCTTTCTGAGAAAAAGCAAGCACGGAGGACGAGAACCGCTTTTGCCCTGCGTAGCGTTCCGGGCAGCGGGTAGAACCAGGCAGAGAATTCCCGGCTAGCAGCTTCCCTGTGGCGGGGAAGTGCAAACGTACACGTTTTCGGCCGAAAACGCGTTTTCCGGCGAAAACGCACACCACGGCTCTTTCTGAGAAAAAGCAAGCACGGAGGACGAGAACCGCTTTTGCCCTGCGTAGCGTTCCGGGCAGCGGGTAGAACCAGGCAGAGAATTCCCGGCTAGCAGCTTCCCTGTGGCGGGGAAGTGCAAACGTACACGTTTTCGGCCGAAAACGCGTTTTCCGGCGAAAACGCACACCACGGCTCTTTCTGAGAAAAAGCAAGCACGGAGGACGAGAACCGCTTTTGCCCTGCGTAGCGTTCCGGGCAGCGGGTAGAACCAGGCAGAGAATTCCCGGCTAGCAGCTTCCCTGTGGCGGGGAAGTGCAAACGTACACGTTTTCGGCCGAAAACGCGTTTTCCGGCGAAAACGCACACCACGGCTCTTTCTGAGAAAAAGCAAGCACGGAGGACGAGAACCGCTTTTGCCCTGCGTAGCGTTCCGGGCAGCGGGTAGAACCAGGCAGAGAATTCCCGGCTAGCAGCTTCCCTGTGGCGGGGAAGTGCAAACGTACACGTTTTCGGCCGAAAACGCGTTTTCCGGCGAAAACGCACACCACGGCTCTTTCTGAGAAAAAGCAAGCACGGAGGACGAGAACCGCTTTTGCCCTGCGTAGCGTTCCGGGCAGCGGGTAGAACCAGGCAGAGAATTCCCGGCTAGCAGCTTCCCTGTGGCGGGGAAGTGCAAACGTACACGTTTTCGGCCGAAAACGCGTTTTCCGGCGAAAACGCACACCACGGCTCTTTCTGAGAAAAAGCAAGCACGGAGGACGAGAACCGCTTTTGCCCTGCGTAGCGTTCCGGGCAGCGGGTAGAACCAGGCAGAGAATTCCCGGCTAGCAGCTTCCCTGTGGCGGGGAAGTGCAAACGTACACGTTTTCGGCCGAAAACGCGTTTTCCGGCGAAAACGCACACCACGGCTCTTTCTGAGAAAAAGCAAGCACGGAGGACGAGAACCGCTTTTGCCCTGCGTAGCGTTCCGGGCAGCGGGTAGAACCAGGCAGAGAATTCCCGGCTAGCAGCTTCCCTGTGGCGGGGAAGTGCAAACGTACACGTTTTCGGCCGAAAACGCGTTTTCCGGCGAAAACGCACACCACGGCTCTTTCTGAGAAAAAGCAAGCACGGAGGACGAGAACCGCTTTTGCCCTGCGTAGCGTTCCGGGCAGCGGGTAGAACCAGGCAGAGAATTCCCGGCTAGCAGCTTCCCTGTGGCGGGGAAGTGCAAACGTACACGTTTTCGGCCGAAAACGCGTTTTCCGGCGAAAACGCACACCACGGCTCTTTCTGAGAAAAAGCAAGCACGGAGGACGAGAACCGCTTTTGCCCTGCGTAGCGTTCCGGGCAGCGGGTAGAACCAGGCAGAGAATTCCCGGCTAGCAGCTTCCCTGTGGCGGGGAAGTGCAAACGTACACGTTTTCGGCCGAAAACGCGTTTTCCGGCGAAAACGCACACCACGGCTCTTTCTGAGAAAAAGCAAGCACGGAGGACGAGAACCGCTTTTGCCCTGCGTAGCGTTCCGGGCAGCGGGTAGAACCAGGCAGAGAATTCCCGGCTAGCAGCTTCCCTGTGGCGGGGAAGTGCAAACGTACACGTTTTCGGCCGAAAACGCGTTTTCCGGCGAAAACGCACACCACGGCTCTTTCTGAGAAAAAGCAAGCACGGAGGACGAGAACCGCTTTTGCCCTGCGTAGCGTTCCGGGCAGCGGGTAGAACCAGGCAGAGAATTCCCGGCTAGCAGCTTCCCTGTGGCGGGGAAGTGCAAACGTACACGTTTTCGGCCGAAAACGCGTTTTCCGGCGAAAACGCACACCACGGCTCTTTCTGAGAAAAAGCAAGCACGGAGGACGAGAACCGCTTTTGCCCTGCGTAGCGTTCCGGGCAGCGGGTAGAACCAGGCAGAGAATTCCCGGCTAGCAGCTTCCCTGTGGCGGGGAAGTGCAAACGTACACGTTTTCGGCCGAAAACGCGTTTTCCGGCGAAAACGCACACCACGGCTCTTTCTGAGAAAAAGCAAGCACGGAGGACGAGAACCGCTTTTGCCCTGCGTAGCGTTCCGGGCAGCGGGTAGAACCAGGCAGAGAATTCCCGGCTAGCAGCTTCCCTGTGGCGGGGAAGTGCAAACGTACACGTTTTCGGCCGAAAACGCGTTTTCCGGCGAAAACGCACACCACGGCTCTTTCTGAGAAAAAGCAAGCACGGAGGACGAGAACCGCTTTTGCCCTGCGTAGCGTTCCGGGCAGCGGGTAGAACCAGGCAGAGAATTCCCGGCTAGCAGCTTCCCTGTGGCGGGGAAGTGCAAACGTACACGTTTTCGGCCGAAAACGCGTTTTCCGGCGAAAACGCACACCACGGCTCTTTCTGAGAAAAAGCAAGCACGGAGGACGAGAACCGCTTTTGCCCTGCGTAGCGTTCCGGGCAGCGGGTAGAACCAGGCAGAGAATTCCCGGCTAGCAGCTTCCCTGTGGCGGGGAAGTGCAAACGTACACGTTTTCGGCCGAAAACGCGTTTTCCGGCGAAAACGCACACCACGGCTCTTTCTGAGAAAAAGCAAGCACGGAGGACGAGAACCGCTTTTGCCCTGCGTAGCGTTCCGGGCAGCGGGTAGAACCAGGCAGAGAATTCCCGGCTAGCAGCTTCCCTGTGGCGGGGAAGTGCAAACGTACACGTTTTCGGCCGAAAACGCGTTTTCCGGCGAAAACGCACACCACGGCTCTTTCTGAGAAAAAGCAAGCACGGAGGACGAGAACCGCTTTTGCCCTGCGTAGCGTTCCGGGCAGCGGGTAGAACCAGGCAGAGAATTCCCGGCTAGCAGCTTCCCTGTGGCGGGGAAGTGCAAACGTACACGTTTTCGGCCGAAAACGCGTTTTCCGGCGAAAACGCACACCACGGCTCTTTCTGAGAAAAAGCAAGCACGGAGGACGAGAACCGCTTTTGCCCTGCGTAGCGTTCCGGGCAGCGGGTAGAACCAGGCAGAGAATTCCCGGCTAGCAGCTTCCCTGTGGCGGGGAAGTGCAAACGTACACGTTTTCGGCCGAAAACGCGTTTTCCGGCGAAAACGCACACCACGGCTCTTTCTGAGAAAAAGCAAGCACGGAGGACGAGAACCGCTTTTGCCCTGCGTAGCGTTCCGGGCAGCGGGTAGAACCAGGCAGAGAATTCCCGGCTAGCAGCTTCCCTGTGGCGGGGAAGTGCAAACGTACACGTTTTCGGCCGAAAACGCGTTTTCCGGCGAAAACGCACACCACGGCTCTTTCTGAGAAAAAGCAAGCACGGAGGACGAGAACCGCTTTTGCCCTGCGTAGCGTTCCGGGCAGCGGGTAGAACCAGGCAGAGAATTCCCGGCTAGCAGCTTCCCTGTGGCGGGGAAGTGCAAACGTACACGTTTTCGGCCGAAAACGCGTTTTCCGGCGAAAACGCACACCACGGCTCTTTCTGAGAAAAAGCAAGCACGGAGGACGAGAACCGCTTTTGCCCTGCGTAGCGTTCCGGGCAGCGGGTAGAACCAGGCAGAGAATTCCCGGCTAGCAGCTTCCCTGTGGCGGGGAAGTGCAAACGTACACGTTTTCGGCCGAAAACGCGTTTTCCGGCGAAAACGCACACCACGGCTCTTTCTGAGAAAAAGCAAGCACGGAGGACGAGAACCGCTTTTGCCCTGCGTAGCGTTCCGGGCAGCGGGTAGAACCAGGCAGAGAATTCCCGGCTAGCAGCTTCCCTGTGGCGGGGAAGTGCAAACGTACACGTTTTCGGCCGAAAACGCGTTTTCCGGCGAAAACGCACACCACGGCTCTTTCTGAGAAAAAGCAAGCACGGAGGACGAGAACCGCTTTTGCCCTGCGTAGCGTTCCGGGCAGCGGGTAGAACCAGGCAGAGAATTCCCGGCTAGCAGCTTCCCTGTGGCGGGGAAGTGCAAACGTACACGTTTTCGGCCGAAAACGCGTTTTCCGGCGAAAACGCACACCACGGCTCTTTCTGAGAAAAAGCAAGCACGGAGGACGAGAACCGCTTTTGCCCTGCGTAGCGTTCCGGGCAGCGGGTAGAACCAGGCAGAGAATTCCCGGCTAGCAGCTTCCCTGTGGCGGGGAAGTGCAAACGTACACGTTTTCGGCCGAAAACGCGTTTTCCGGCGAAAACGCACACCACGGCTCTTTCTGAGAAAAAGCAAGCACGGAGGACGAGAACCGCTTTTGCCCTGCGTAGCGTTCCGGGCAGCGGGTAGAACCAGGCAGAGAATTCCCGGCTAGCAGCTTCCCTGTGGCGGGGAAGTGCAAACGTACACGTTTTCGGCCGAAAACGCGTTTTCCGGCGAAAACGCACACCACGGCTCTTTCTGAGAAAAAGCAAGCACGGAGGACGAGAACCGCTTTTGCCCTGCGTAGCGTTCCGGGCAGCGGGTAGAACCAGGCAGAGAATTCCCGGCTAGCAGCTTCCCTGTGGCGGGGAAGTGCAAACGTACACGTTTTCGGCCGAAAACGCGTTTTCCGGCGAAAACGCACACCACGGCTCTTTCTGAGAAAAAGCAAGCACGGAGGACGAGAACCGCTTTTGCCCTGCGTAGCGTTCCGGGCAGCGGGTAGAACCAGGCAGAGAATTCCCGGCTAGCAGCTTCCCTGTGGCGGGGAAGTGCAAACGTACACGTTTTCGGCCGAAAACGCGTTTTCCGGCGAAAACGCACACCACGGCTCTTTCTGAGAAAAAGCAAGCACGGAGGACGAGAACCGCTTTTGCCCTGCGTAGCGTTCCGGGCAGCGGGTAGAACCAGGCAGAGAATTCCCGGCTAGCAGCTTCCCTGTGGCGGGGAAGTGCAAACGTACACGTTTTCGGCCGAAAACGCGTTTTCCGGCGAAAACGCACACCACGGCTCTTTCTGAGAAAAAGCAAGCACGGAGGACGAGAACCGCTTTTGCCCTGCGTAGCGTTCCGGGCAGCGGGTAGAACCAGGCAGAGAATTCCCGGCTAGCAGCTTCCCTGTGGCGGGGAAGTGCAAACGTACACGTTTTCGGCCGAAAACGCGTTTTCCGGCGAAAACGCACACCACGGCTCTTTCTGAGAAAAAGCAAGCACGGAGGACGAGAACCGCTTTTGCCCTGCGTAGCGTTCCGGGCAGCGGGTAGAACCAGGCAGAGAATTCCCGGCTAGCAGCTTCCCTGTGGCGGGGAAGTGCAAACGTACACGTTTTCGGCCGAAAACGCGTTTTCCGGCGAAAACGCACACCACGGCTCTTTCTGAGAAAAAGCAAGCACGGAGGACGAGAACCGCTTTTGCCCTGCGTAGCGTTCCGGGCAGCGGGTAGAACCAGGCAGAGAATTCCCGGCTAGCAGCTTCCCTGTGGCGGGGAAGTGCAAACGTACACGTTTTCGGCCGAAAACGCGTTTTCCGGCGAAAACGCACACCACGGCTCTTTCTGAGAAAAAGCAAGCACGGAGGACGAGAACCGCTTTTGCCCTGCGTAGCGTTCCGGGCAGCGGGTAGAACCAGGCAGAGAATTCCCGGCTAGCAGCTTCCCTGTGGCGGGGAAGTGCAAACGTACACGTTTTCGGCCGAAAACGCGTTTTCCGGCGAAAACGCACACCACGGCTCTTTCTGAGAAAAAGCAAGCACGGAGGACGAGAACCGCTTTTGCCCTGCGTAGCGTTCCGGGCAGCGGGTAGAACCAGGCAGAGAATTCCCGGCTAGCAGCTTCCCTGTGGCGGGGAAGTGCAAACGTACACGTTTTCGGCCGAAAACGCGTTTTCCGGCGAAAACGCACACCACGGCTCTTTCTGAGAAAAAGCAAGCACGGAGGACGAGAACCGCTTTTGCCCTGCGTAGCGTTCCGGGCAGCGGGTAGAACCAGGCAGAGAATTCCCGGCTAGCAGCTTCCCTGTGGCGGGGAAGTGCAAACGTACACGTTTTCGGCCGAAAACGCGTTTTCCGGCGAAAACGCACACCACGGCTCTTTCTGAGAAAAAGCAAGCACGGAGGACGAGAACCGCTTTTGCCCTGCGTAGCGTTCCGGGCAGCGGGTAGAACCAGGCAGAGAATTCCCGGCTAGCAGCTTCCCTGTGGCGGGGAAGTGCAAACGTACACGTTTTCGGCCGAAAACGCGTTTTCCGGCGAAAACGCACACCACGGCTCTTTCTGAGAAAAAGCAAGCACGGAGGACGAGAACCGCTTTTGCCCTGCGTAGCGTTCCGGGCAGCGGGTAGAACCAGGCAGAGAATTCCCGGCTAGCAGCTTCCCTGTGGCGGGGAAGTGCAAACGTACACGTTTTCGGCCGAAAACGCGTTTTCCGGCGAAAACGCACACCACGGCTCTTTCTGAGAAAAAGCAAGCACGGAGGACGAGAACCGCTTTTGCCCTGCGTAGCGTTCCGGGCAGCGGGTAGAACCAGGCAGAGAATTCCCGGCTAGCAGCTTCCCTGTGGCGGGGAAGTGCAAACGTACACGTTTTCGGCCGAAAACGCGTTTTCCGGCGAAAACGCACACCACGGCTCTTTCTGAGAAAAAGCAAGCACGGAGGACGAGAACCGCTTTTGCCCTGCGTAGCGTTCCGGGCAGCGGGTAGAACCAGGCAGAGAATTCCCGGCTAGCAGCTTCCCTGTGGCGGGGAAGTGCAAACGTACACGTTTTCGGCCGAAAACGCGTTTTCCGGCGAAAACGCACACCACGGCTCTTTCTGAGAAAAAGCAAGCACGGAGGACGAGAACCGCTTTTGCCCTGCGTAGCGTTCCGGGCAGCGGGTAGAACCAGGCAGAGAATTCCCGGCTAGCAGCTTCCCTGTGGCGGGGAAGTGCAAACGTACACGTTTTCGGCCGAAAACGCGTTTTCCGGCGAAAACGCACACCACGGCTCTTTCTGAGAAAAAGCAAGCACGGAGGACGAGAACCGCTTTTGCCCTGCGTAGCGTTCCGGGCAGCGGGTAGAACCAGGCAGAGAATTCCCGGCTAGCAGCTTCCCTGTGGCGGGGAAGTGCAAACGTACACGTTTTCGGCCGAAAACGCGTTTTCCGGCGAAAACGCACACCACGGCTCTTTCTGAGAAAAAGCAAGCACGGAGGACGAGAACCGCTTTTGCCCTGCGTAGCGTTCCGGGCAGCGGGTAGAACCAGGCAGAGAATTCCCGTCTAGCAGCTTCCCTGTGGCGGGGAAGTGCAAACGTACACGTTTTCGGCCGAAAACGCGTTTTCCGGCGAAATCGCACACCACGGCTCTTTCTGAGAAAAAGCAAGCACGGAGGACGAGAACCGCTTTTGCCCTGCGTAGCGTTCCGAGCAGCGGGTAGAACCAGGCAGAGAATTCCCGGCTAGCAGCTTCCCTGTGGCGGGGAAGTGCAAACGTACACGTTTTCGGCCGAAAACGCGTTTTCCGGCGAAAACGCACACCACGGCTCTTTCTGAGAAAAAGCAAGCACGGAGGACGAGAACCGCTTTTGCCCTGCGTAGCGTTCCGGGCAGCGGGTAGAACCAGGCAGAGAATTCCCGGCTAGCAGCTTCCCTGTGGCGGGGAAGTGCAAACGTACACGTTTACGGCCGAAAACGCGTTTTCCGGCGAAAACGCACACCACGGCTCTTTCTGAGAAAAAGCAAGCACGGAGGACGAGAACCGCTTTTGCCCTGCGTAGCGTTCCGGGCAGCGGGTAGAACCAGGCAGAGCATTCCCGGCTAGCAGCTTCCCTGTGGCGGGGAAGTGCAAACGTACACGTTTTCGGCCAAAAACGCGTTTTCCGGCGAAATCGCACACCACGGCTCTTTCTGAGAAAAAGCAAGCACGGAGGACGAGAACCGCTTTTGCCCTGCGTAGCGTTCCGGGCAGCGGGTAGAACCAGGCAGAGAATTCCCGGCTAGCAGCTTCCCTGTGGCGGGGAAGTGCAAACGTACACGTTTTCGGCCGAAAACGCGTTTTCCGGCGAAATCGCACACCACGGCTCTTTCTGAGAAAAAGCAAGCACGGAGGACGAGAACCGCTTTTGCCCTGCGTAGCGTTCCGGGCAGCGGGTAGAACCAGGCAGAGAATTCCCGGCTAGCAGCTTCCCTGTGGCGGGGAAGTGCAAACATACACGTTTTCGGCCGAAAACGCGTTTTCCGGCGAAATCGCACACCACGGCTCTTTCTGAGAAAAAGCAAGCACGGAGGACGAGAACCGCTTTTGCCCTGCGTAGCGTTCCGGGCAGCGGGTAGAACCAGGCAGAGAATTCCCGGCTAGCAGCTTCCCTGTGGCGGGGAAGTGCAAACGTACACGTTTTCGGCCGAAAACGCGTTTTCCGGCGAAAACGCACACCACGGCTCTTTCTGAGAAAAAGCAAGCACGGAGGACGAGAACCGCTTTTGCCCTGCGTAGCGTTCCGGGCAGCGGGTAGAACCAGGCAGAGAATTCCCGGCTAGCAGCTTCCCTGTGGCGGGGAAGTGCAAACGTACACGTTTTCGGCCGAAAACGCGTTTTCCGGCGAAATCGCACACCACGGCTCTTTCTGAGAAAAAGCAAGCACGGAGGACGAGAACCGCTTTTGCCCTGCGTAGCGTTCCGGGCAGCGGGTAGAACCAGGCAGAGAATTCCCGGCTAGCAGCTTCCCTGTGGCGGGGAAGTGCAAACGTACACGTTTTCGGCCGAAAACGCGTTTTCCGGCGAAATCGCACACCACGGCTCTTTCTGAGAAAAAGCAAGCACGTAGGACGAGAACCGCTTTTGCCCTGCGTAGCGTTCCGGGCAGCGGGTAGAACCAGGCAGAGAATTCCCGGCTAGCAGCTTCCCTGTGGCGGGGAAGTGCAAACGTACACGTGTTCGGCCGAAAACGCGTTTTCCGGCGAAAACGCACACCACGGCTCTTTCTGAGAAAAAGCAAGCACGGAGGACGAGAACCGCTTTTGCCCTGCGTAGCGTTCCGGGCAGCGGGTAGAACCAGGCAGAGAATTCCCGGCTAGCAGCTTCCCTGTGGCGGGGAAGTGCAAACGTACACGTTTTCGGCCGAAAACGCGTTTTCCGGCGAAATCGCACACCACGGCTCTTTCTGAGAAAAAGCAAGCACGGAGGACGAGAACCGCTTTTGCCCTGCGTAGCGTTCCGGGCAGCGGGTAGAACCAGGCAGAGAATTCCCGGCTAGCAGCTTCCCTGTGGCGGGGAAGTGCAAACGTACACGTTTTCGGCCGAAAACGCGTTTTCCGGCGAAAACGCACACCACGGCTCTTTCTGAGAAAAAGCAAGCACGGAGGACGAGAACCGCTTTTGCCCTGCGTAGCGTTCCGGGCAGCGGGTAGAACCAGGCAGAGAATTCCCGGCTAGCAGCTTCCCTGTGGCGGGGAAGTGCAAACGTACACGTTTTCGGCCGAAAACGCGTTTTCCGGCGAAAACGCACACCACGGCTCTTTCTGAGAAAAAGCAAGCACGGAGGACGAGAACCGCTTTTGCCCTGCGTAGCGTTCCGGGCAGCGGGTAGAACCAGGCAGAGAATTCCCGGCTAGCAGCTTCCCTGTGGCGGGGAAGTGCAAACGTACACGTTTTCGGCCGAAAACGCGTTTTCCGGCGAAAACGCACACCACGGCTCTTTCTGAGAAAAAGCAAGCACGGAGGACGAGAACCGCTTTTGCCCTGCGTAGCGTTCCGGGCAGCGGGTAGAACCAGGCAGAGAATTCCCGGCTAGCAGCTTCCCTGTGGCGGGGAAGTGCAAACGTACACGTTTTCGGCCGAAAACGCGTTTTCCGGCGAAAACGCACACCACGGCTCTTTCTGAGAAAAAGCAAGCACGGAGGACGAGAACCGCTTTTGCCCTGCGTAGCGTTCCGGGCAGCGGGTAGAACCAGGCAGAGAATTCCCGGCTAGCAGCTTCCCTGTGGCGGGGAAGTGCAAACGTACACGTTTTCGGCCGAAAACGCGTTTTCCGGCGAAAACGCACACCACGGCTCTTTCTGAGAAAAAGCAAGCACGGAGGACGAGAACCGCTTTTGCCCTGCGTAGCGTTCCGGGCAGCGGGTAGAACCAGGCAGAGAATTCCCGGCTAGCAGCTTCCCTGTGGCGGGGAAGTGCAAACGTACACGTTTTCGGCCGAAAACGCGTTTTCCGGCGAAAACGCACACCACGGCTCTTTCTGAGAAAAAGCAAGCACGGAGGACGAGAACCGCTTTTGCCCTGCGTAGCGTTCCGGGCAGCGGGTAGAACCAGGCAGAGAATTCCCGGCTAGCAGCTTCCCTGTGGCGGGGAAGTGCAAACGTACACGTTTTCGGCCGAAAACGCGTTTTCCGGCGAAAACGCACACCACGGCTCTTTCTGAGAAAAAGCAAGCACGGAGGACGAGAACCGCTTTTGCCCTGCGTAGCGTTCCGGGCAGCGGGTAGAACCAGGCAGAGAATTCCCGGCTAGCAGCTTCCCTGTGGTGGGGAAGTGCAAACGTACACGTTTTCGGCCGAAAACGCGTTTTCCGGCGAAATCGCACACCACGGCTCTTTCTGAGAAAAAGCAAGCACGGAGGACGAGAACCGCTTTTGCCCTGCGTAGCGTTCCGGGCAGCGGGTAGAAGCAGGCAGAGAATTCCCGGCTAGCAGCTTCCCTGTGGCGGGGAAGTGCAAACGTACACGTTTTCGGCCGAAAACGCGTTTTCCGGCGAAATCGCACACCACGGCTCTTTCTGAGAAAAAGCAAGCACGGAGGACGAGAACCGCTTTTGCCCTGCGTAGCGTTCCGGGCAGCGGGTAGAACCAGGCAGAGAATTCCCGGCTAGCAGCTTCCCTGTGGCGGGGAAGTGCAAACATACACGTTTTCGGCCGAAAACGCGTTTTCCGGCGAAATCGCACACCACGGCTCTTTCTGAGAAAAAGCAAGCACGGAGGACGAGAACCGCTTTTGCCCTGCTTAGCGTTCCGGGCAGCGGGTAGAACCAGGCAGAGAATTCCCGGCTAGCAGCTTCCCTGTGGCGGGGAAGTGCAAACGTACACGTTTTCGGCCGAAAACGCGTTTTCCGGCGAAAACGCACACCACGGCTCTTTCTGAGAAAAAGCAAGCACGGAGGACGAGAACCGCTTTTGCCCTGCGTAGCGTTCCGAGCAGCGGGTAGAACCAGGCAGAGAATTCCCGGCTAGCAGCTTCCCTGTGGCGGGGAAGTGCAAACGTACACGTTTTCGGCCGAAAACGCGTTTTCCGGCGAAAACGCACACCACGGCTCTTTCTGAGAAAAAGCAAGCACGGAGGACGAGAACCGCTTTTGCCCTGCGTAGCGTTCCGGGCAGCGGGTAGAACCAGGCAGAGAATTCCCGGCTAGCAGCTTCCCTGTGGCGGGAAAGTGCAAACGTACACGTTTTCGGCCGAAAACGCGTTTCCCGGCGAAAACGCACACCACGGCTCTTTCTGAGAAAAAGCAAGCACGGAGGACGAGAACCGCTTTTGCCCTGCGTAGCGTTCCGGGCAGCGGGTAGAACCAGGCAGAGAATTCCCGGCTAGCAGCTTCCCTGTGGTGGGGAAGTGCAAACGTACACGTTTTCGGCCGAAAACGCGTTTTCCGGCGAAATCGCACACCACGGCTCTTTCTGAGAAAAAGCAAGCACGGAGGACGAGAACCGCTTTTGCCCTGCGTAGCGTTCCGGGCAGCGGGTAGAAGCAGGCAGAGAATTCCCGGCTAGCAGCTTCCCTGTGGCGGGGAAGTGCAAACGTACACGTTTTCGGCCGAAAACGCGTTTTCCGGCGAAATCGCACACCACGGCTCTTTCTGAGAAAAAGCAAGCACGGAGGACGAGAACCGCTTTTGCCCTGCGTAGCGTTCCGGGCAGCGGGTAGAACCAGGCAGAGAATTCCCGGCTAGCAGCTTCCCTGTGGCGGGGAAGTGCAAACATACACGTTTTCGGCCGAAAACGCGTTTTCCGGCGAAATCGCACACCACGGCTCTTTCTGAGAAAAAGCAAGCACGGAGGACGAGAACCGCTTTTGCCCTGCGTAGCGTTCCGGGCAGCGGGTAGAACCAGGCAGAGAATTCCCGGCTAGCAGCTTCCCTGTGGCGGGGAAGTGCAAACGTACACGTTTTCGGCCGAAAACGCATTTTCCGGCGAAAACGCACACCACGGCTCTTTCTGAGAAAAAGCAAGCACGGAGGACGAGAACCGCTTTTGCCCTGCGTAGCGTTCCGGGCAGCGGGTAGAACCAGGCAGAGAATTCCCGGCTAGCAGCTTCCCTGTGGCGGGGAAGTGCAAACGTACACGTTTTCGGCCGAAAACGCGTTTTCCGGCGAAAACGCTCACCACGGCTCTTTCTGAGAAAAAGCAAGCACGGAGGACGAGAACCGCTTTTGCCCTGCGTAGCGTTCCGGGCAGCGGGTAGAACCAGGCAGAGAATTCCCGGCTAGCAGCTTCCCTGTGGCGGGGAAGTGCAAACGTACACGTTTTCGGCCGAAAACGCGTTTTCCGGCGAAAACGCACACCACGGCTCTTTCTGAGAAAAAGCAAGCACGGAGGACGAGAACCGCTTTTGCCCTGCGTAGCGTTCCGGGCAGCGGGTAGAACCAGGCAGAGAATTCCCGGCTAGCAGCTTCCCTGTGGCGGGGAAGTGCAAACGTACACGTTTTCGGCCGAAAACGCGTTTTCCGGCGAAAACGCACACCACGGCTCTTTCTGAGAAAAAGCAAGCACGGAGGACGAGAACCGCTTTTGCCCTGCGTAGCGTTCCGGGCAGCGGGTAGAACCAGGCAGAGAATTCCCGGCTAGCAGCTTCCCTGTGGCGGGGAAGTGCAAACGTACACGTTTTCGGCCGAAAACGCGTTTTCCGGCGAAATCGCACACCACGGCTCTTTCTGAGAAAAAGCAAGCACGGAGGACGAGAACCGCTTTTGCCCTGCGTAGCGTTCCGGGCAGCGGGTAGAACCAGGCAGAGAATTCCCGGCTAGCAGCTTCCCTGTGGCGGGGAAGTGCAAACGTACACGTTTTCGGCCGAAAACGCGTTTTCTGGCGAAAACGCACACCACGGCTCTTTCTGAGAAAAAGCAAGCACGGAGGACGAGAACCGCTTTTGCCCTGCGTAGCGTTCCGGGCAGCGGGTAGAACCAGGCAGAGAATTCCCGGCTAGCAGCTTCCCTGTGGCGGGGAAGTGCAAACGTACACGTTTTCGGCCGAAAACGCGTTTTCCGGCGAAAACGCACACCACGGCTCTTTCTGAGAAAAAGCAAGCACGGAGGACGAGAACCGCTTTTGCCCTGCGTAGCGTTCCGGGCAGCGGGTAGAACCAGGCAGAGAATTCCCGTCTAGCAGCTTCCCTGTGGCGGGGAAGTGCAAACGTACACGTTTTCGGCCGAAAACGCGTTTTCCGGCGAAATCGCACACCACGGCTCTTTCTGAGAAAAAGCAAGCACGGAGGACGAGAACCGCTTTTGCCCTGCGTAGCGTTCCGGGCAGCGGGTAGAACCAGGCAGAGAATTCCCGGCTAGCAGCTTCCCTGTGGCGGGGAAGTGCAAACGTACACGTTTTCGGCCGAAAACGCGTTTTCCGGCGAAAACGCACACCACGGCTCTTTCTGAGAAAAAGCAAGCACGGAGGACGAGAACCGCTTTTGCCCTGCGTAGCGTTCCGGGCAGCGGGTAGAACCAGGCAGAGAATTCCCGGCTAGCAGCTTCCCTGTGGCGGGGAAGTGCAAACGTACACGTTTTCGGCCGAAAACGCGTTTTCCGGCGAAAACGCACACCACGGCTCTTTCTGAGATAAAGCAAGCACGGAGGACGAGAACCGCTTTTGCCCTGCGTAGCGTTCCGGGCAGCGGGTAGAACCAGGCAGAGAATTCCCGGCTAGCAGCTTCCCTGTGGCGGGGAAGTGCAAACGTACACGTTTTCGGCCGAAAACGCGTTTTCCGGCGAAAACGCACACCACGGCTCTTTCTGAGAAAAAGCAAGCACGGAGGACGAGAACCGCTTTTGCCCTGCGTAGCGTTCCGGGCAGCGGGTAGAACCAGGCAGAGAATTCCCGGCTAGCAGCTTCCCTGTGGCGGGGAAGTGCAAACGTACACGTTTTCGGCCGAAAACGCGCTTTCCGGCGAAAACGCACACCACGGCTCTTTCTGAGAAAAAGCAAGCACGGAGGACGAGAACCGCTTTTGCCCTGCGTAGCGTTCCGGGCAGCGGGTAGAACCAGGCAGAGAATTCCCGGCTAGCAGCTTCCCTGTGGCGGGGAAGTGCAAACGTACACGTTTTCGGCCGAAAACGCGTTTTCCGGCGAAATCGCACACCACGGCTCTTTTTGAGAAAAAGCAAGCACGTAGGACGAGAACCGCTTTTGCCCTGCGTAGCGTTCCGGGCAGCGGGTAGAAGCAGGCAGAGAATTCCCGGCTAGCAGCTTCCCTGTGGCGGGGAAGTGCAAACGTACACGTTTTCGGCCGAAAACGCGTTTTCCGGCGAAAACGCACACCACGGCTCTTTCTGAGAAAAAGCAAGCACGGAGGACGAGAACCGCTTTTGCCCTGCGTAGCGTTCCGGGCAGCGGGTAGAACCAGGCAGAGAATTCCCGGCTAGCAGCTTCCCTGTGGCGGGGAAGTGCAAACGTACACGTTTTCGGCCGAAAACGCGTTTTCCGGCGAAATCGCACACCACGGCTCTTTCTGAGAAAAAGCAAGCACGGAGGACGAGAACCGCTTTTGCCCTGCGTAGCGTTCCGGGCAGCGGGTAGAACCAGGCAGAGAATTCCCGGCTAGCAGCTTCCCTGTGGCGGGGAAGTGCAAACGTACACGTTTTCGGCCTAAAACGCGTTTTCCGGCGAAAACGCACACCACGGCTCTTTCTGAGAAAAAGCAAGCACGGAGGACGAGAACCGCTTTTGCCCTGCGTAGCGTTCCGGGCAGCGGGTAGAAGCAGGCAGAGAATTCCCGGCTAGCAGCTTCCCTGTGGCGGGGAAGTGCAAACGTACACGTTTTCGGCCGAAAACGCGTTTTCCGGCGAAATCGCACACCACGGCTCTTTCTGAGAAAAAGCAAGCACGGAGGACGAGAACCGCTTTTGCCCTGCGTAGCGTTCCGGGCAGCGGGTAGAACCAGGCAGAGAATTCCCGGCTAGCAGCTTCCCTGTGGCGGGGAAGTGCAAACGTACACGTATTCGGCCGAAAACGCGTTTTCCGGCGAAAACGCACACCACGGCTCTTTCTGAGAAAAAGCAAGCACGTAGGACGAGAACCGCTTTTGCCCTGCGTAGCGTTCCGGGCAGCGGGTAGAACCAGGCAGAGAATTCCCGGCTAGCAGCTTCCCTGTGGCGGGGAAGTGCAAACGTACACGTGTTCGGCCGAAAACGCGTTTTCCGGCGAAAACGCACACCACGGCTCTTTCTGAGAAAAAGCAAGCACGGAGGACGAGAACCGCTTTTGCCCTGCGTAGCGTTCCGGGCAGCGGGTAGAACCAGGCAGAGAATTCCCGGCTAGCAGCTTCCCTGTGGCGGGGAAGTGCAAACGTACACGTTTTCGGCCGAAAACGCGTTTTCCGGCGAAATCGCACACCACGGCTCTTTCTGAGAAAAAGCAAGCACGGAGGACGAGAACCGCTTTTGCCCTGCGTAGCGTTCCGGGCAGCGGGTAGAACCAGGCAGAGAATTCCCGGCTAGCAGCTTCCCTGTGGCGGGGAAGTGCAAACGTACACGTTTTCGGCCGAAAACGCGTTTTCCGGCGAAATCGCACACCACGGCTCTTTCTGAGAAAAAGCAAGCACGGAGGACGAGAACCGCTTTTGCCCTGCGTAGCGTTCCGGGCAGCGGGTAGAACCAGGCAGAGAATTCCCGGCTAGCAGCTTCCCTGTGGCGGGGAAGTGCAAACGTACACGTTTTCGGCCGAAAACGCGTTTTCCGGCGAAAACGCACACCACGGCTCTTTCTGAGAAAAAGCAAGCACGGAGGACGAGAACCGCTTTTGCCCTGCGTAGCGTTCCGGGCAGCGGGTAGAAGCAGGCAGAGAATTCCCGGCTAGCAGCTTCCCTGTGGCGGGGAAGTGCAAACGTACACGTTTTCGGCCGAAAACGCGTTTTCCGGCGAAATCGCACACCACGGCTCTTTCTGAGAAAAAGCAAGCACGGAGGACGAGAACCGCTTTTGCCCTGCGTAGCGTTCCGGGCAGCGGGTAGAACCAGGCAGAGAATTCCCGGCTAGCAGCTTCCCTGTGGCGGGGAAGTGCAAACGTACACGTTTTCGGCCGAAAACGCGTTTTCCGGCGAAAACGCACACCACGGCTCTTTCTGAGAAAAAGCAAGCACGTAGGACGAGAACCGCTTTTGCCCTGCGTAGCGTTCCGGGCAGCGGGTAGAACCAGGCAGAGAATTCCCGGCTAGCAGCTTCCCTGTGGCGGGGAAGTGCAAACGTACACGTTTTCGGCCGAAAACGCGTTTTCCGGCGAAAACGCACACCACGGCTCTTTCTGAGAAAAAGCAAGCACGGAGGACGAGAACCGCTTTTGCCCTGCGTAGCGTTCCGGGCAGCGGGTAGAACCAGGCAGAGAATTCCCGGCTAGCAGCTTCCCTGTGGCGGGGAAGTGCAAACGTACACGTTTTCGGCCGAAAACGCGTTTTCCGGCGAAAACGCACACCACGGCTCTTTCTGAGAAAAAGCAAGCACGGAGGACGAGAACCGCTTTTGCCCTGCGTAGCGTTCCGGGCAGCGGGTAGAACCAGGCAGAGAATTCCCGGCTAGCAGCTTCCCTGTGGCGGGGAAGTGCAAACGTACACGTTTTCGGCCGAAAACGCGTTTTCCGGCGAAAACGCACACCACGGCTCTTTCTGAGAAAAAGCAAGCACGGAGGACGAGAACCGCTTTTGCCCTGCGTAGCGTTCCGGGCAGCGGGTAGAACCAGGCAGAGAATTCCCGGCTAGCAGCTTCCCTGTGGCGGGGAAGTGCAAACGTACACGTTTTCGGCCGAAAACGCGTTTTCCGGCGAAAACGCACACCACGGCTCTTTCTGAGAAAAAGCAAGCACGGAGGACGAGAACCGCTTTTGCCCTGCGTAGCGTTCCGGGCAGCGGGTAGAACCAGGCAGAGAATTCCCGGCTAGCAGCTTCCCTGTGGCGGGGAAGTGCAAACGTACACGTTTTCGGCCGAAAACGCGTTTTCCGGCGAAAACGCACACCACGGCTCTTTCTGAGAAAAAGCAAGCACGGAGGACGAGAACCGCTTTTGCCCTGCGTAGCGTTCCGGGCAGCGGGTAGAACCAGGCAGAGAATTCCCGGCTAGCAGCTTCCCTGTGGCGGGGAAGTGCAAACGTACACGTTTTCGGCCGAAAACGCGTTTTCCGGCGAAAACGCACACCACGGCTCTTTCTGAGAAAAAGCAAGCACGGAGGACGAGAACCGCTTTTGCCCTGCGTAGCGTTCCGGGCAGCGGGTAGAACCAGGCAGAGAATTCCCGGCTAGCAGCTTCCCTGTGGCGGGGAAGTGCAAACGTACACGTTTTCGGCCGAAAACGCGTTTTCCGGCGAAAACGCACACCACGGCTCTTTCTGAGAAAAAGCAAGCACGGAGGACGAGAACCGCTTTTGCCCTGCGTAGCGTTCCGGGCAGCGGGTAGAACCAGGCAGAGAATTCCCGGCTAGCAGCTTCCCTGTGGCGGGGAAGTGCAAACGTACACGTTTTCGGCCGAAAACGCGTTTTCCGGCGAAAACGCACACCACGGCTCTTTCTGAGAAAAAGCAAGCACGGAGGACGAGAACCGCTTTTGCCCTGCGTAGCGTTCCGGGCAGCGGGTAGAACCAGGCAGAGAATTCCCGGCTAGCAGCTTCCCTGTGGCGGGGAAGTGCAAACGTACACGTTTTCGGCCGAAAACGCGTTTTCCGGCGAAAACGCACACCACGGCTCTTTCTGAGAAAAAGCAAGCACGGAGGACGAGAACCGCTTTTGCCCTGCGTAGCGTTCCGGGCAGCGGGTAGAACCAGGCAGAGAATTCCCGGCTAGCAGCTTCCCTGTAAGTGCAAACGTACACGTTTTCGGCCAAAAAGCGTTTTCCGGCGAAATCGCACACCACGGCTCTTTCTGAGAAAAAGCAAGCACGGAGGACGAGAACCGCTTTTGCCCTGCGTAGCGTTCCGGGCAGCGGGTAGAACCAGGCAGAGAATTCCCGGCTAGCAGCTTCCCTGTGGCGGGGAAGTGCAAACGTACACGTTTTCGGCCGAAAACGCGTTTTCCGGCGAAAACGCACACCACGGCTCTTTCTGAGAAAAAGCAAGCACGGAGGACGAGAACCGCTTTTGCCCTGCGTAGCGTTCCGGGCAGCGGGTAGAACCAGGCAGAGAATTCCCGGCTAGCAGCTTCCCTGTGGCGGGGAAGTGCAAACGTACACGTTTTCGGCCGAAAACGCGTTTTCCGGCGAAAACGCACACCACGGCTCTTTCTGAGAAAAAGCAAGCACGGAGGACGAGAACCGCTTTTGCCCTGCGTAGCGTTCCGGGCAGCGGGTAGAACCAGGCAGAGAATTCCCGGCTAGCAGCTTCCCTGTGGCGGGGAAGTGCAAACGTACACGTTTTCGGCCGAAAACGCGTTTTCCGGCGAAAACGCACACCACGGCTCTTTCTGAGAAAAAGCAAGCACGGAGGACGAGAACCGCTTTTGCCCTGCGTAGCGTTCCGGGCAGCGGGTAGAACCAGGCAGAGAATTCCCGGCTAGCAGCTTCCCTGTGGCGGGGAAGTGCAAACGTACACGTTTTCGGCCGAAAACGCGTTTTCCGGCGAAAACGCACACCACGGCTCTTTCTGAGAAAAAGCAAGCACGGAGGACGAGAACCGCTTTTGCCCTGCGTAGCGTTCCGGGCAGCGGGTAGAACCAGGCAGAGAATTCCCGGCTAGCAGCTTCCCTGTGGCGGGGAAGTGCAAACGTACACGTTTTCGGCCGAAAACGCGTTTTCCGGCGAAAACGCACACCACGGCTCTTTCTGAGAAAAAGCAAGCACGGAGGACGAGAACCGCTTTTGCCCTGCGTAGCGTTCCGGGCAGCGGGTAGAACCAGGCAGAGAATTCCCGGCTAGCAGCTTCCCTGTGGCGGGGAAGTGCAAACGTACACGTTTTCGGCCGAAAACGCGTTTTCCGGCGAAAACGCACACCACGGCTCTTTCTGAGAAAAAGCAAGCACGGAGGACGAGAACCGCTTTTGCCCTGCGTAGCGTTCCGGGCAGCGGGTAGAACCAGGCAGAGAATTCCCGGCTAGCAGCTTCCCTGTGGCGGGGAAGTGCAAACGTACACGTTTTCGGCCGAAAACGCGTTTTCCGGCGAAAACGCACACCACGGCTCTTTCTGAGAAAAAGCAAGCACGGAGGACGAGAACCGCTTTTGCCCTGCGTAGCGTTCCGGGCAGCGGGTAGAACCAGGCAGAGAATTCCCGGCTAGCAGCTTCCCTGTGGCGGGGAAGTGCAAACGTACACGTTTTCGGCCGAAAACGCGTTTTCCGGCGAAAACGCACACCACGGCTCTTTCTGAGAAAAAGCAAGCACGGAGGACGAGAACCGCTTTTGCCCTGCGTAGCGTTCCGGGCAGCGGGTAGAACCAGGCAGAGAATTCCCGGCTAGCAGCTTCCCTGTGGCGGGGAAGTGCAAACGTACACGTTTTCGGCCGAAAACGCGTTTTCCGGCGAAAACGCACACCACGGCTCTTTCTGAGAAAAAGCAAGCACGGAGGACGAGAACCGCTTTTGCCCTGCGTAGCGTTCCGGGCAGCGGGTAGAACCAGGCAGAGAATTCCCGGCTAGCAGCTTCCCTGTGGCGGGGAAGTGCAAACGTACACGTTTTCGGCCGAAAACGCGTTTTCCGGCGAAAACGCACACCACGGCTCTTTCTGAGAAAAAGCAAGCACGGAGGACGAGAACCGCTTTTGCCCTGCGTAGCGTTCCGGGCAGCGGGTAGAACCAGGCAGAGAATTCCCGGCTAGCAGCTTCCCTGTGGCGGGGAAGTGCAAACGTACACGTTTTCGGCCGAAAACGCGTTTTCCGGCGAAAACGCACACCACGGCTCTTTCTGAGAAAAAGCAAGCACGGAGGACGAGAACCGCTTTTGCCCTGCGTAGCGTTCCGGGCAGCGGGTAGAACCAGGCAGAGAATTCCCGGCTAGCAGCTTCCCTGTGGCGGGGAAGTGCAAACGTACACGTTTTCGGCCGAAAACGCGTTTTCCGGCGAAAACGCACACCACGGCTCTTTCTGAGAAAAAGCAAGCACGGAGGACGAGAACCGCTTTTGCCCTGCGTAGCGTTCCGGGCAGCGGGTAGAACCAGGCAGAGAATTCCCGGCTAGCAGCTTCCCTGTGGCGGGGAAGTGCAAACGTACACGTTTTCGGCCGAAAACGCGTTTTCCGGCGAAAACGCACACCACGGCTCTTTCTGAGAAAAAGCAAGCACGGAGGACGAGAACCGCTTTTGCCCTGCGTAGCGTTCCGGGCAGCGGGTAGAACCAGGCAGAGAATTCCCGGCTAGCAGCTTCCCTGTGGCGGGGAAGTGCAAACGTACACGTTTTCGGCCGAAAACGCGTTTTCCGGCGAAAACGCACACCACGGCTCTTTCTGAGAAAAAGCAAGCACGGAGGACGAGAACCGCTTTTGCCCTGCGTAGCGTTCCGGGCAGCGGGTAGAACCAGGCAGAGAATTCCCGGCTAGCAGCTTCCCTGTGGCGGGGAAGTGCAAACGTACACGTTTTCGGCCGAAAACGCGTTTTCCGGCGAAAACGCACACCACGGCTCTTTCTGAGAAAAAGCAAGCACGGAGGACGAGAACCGCTTTTGCCCTGCGTAGCGTTCCGGGCAGCGGGTAGAACCAGGCAGAGAATTCCCGGCTAGCAGCTTCCCTGTGGCGGGGAAGTGCAAACGTACACGTTTTCGGCCGAAAACGCGTTTTCCGGCGAAAACGCACACCACGGCTCTTTCTGAGAAAAAGCAAGCACGGAGGACGAGAACCGCTTTTGCCCTGCGTAGCGTTCCGGGCAGCGGGTAGAACCAGGCAGAGAATTCCCGGCTAGCAGCTTCCCTGTGGCGGGGAAGTGCAAACGTACACGTTTTCGGCCGAAAACGCGTTTTCCGGCGAAAACGCACACCACGGCTCTTTCTGAGAAAAAGCAAGCACGGAGGACGAGAACCGCTTTTGCCCTGCGTAGCGTTCCGGGCAGCGGGTAGAACCAGGCAGAGAATTCCCGGCTAGCAGCTTCCCTGTGGCGGGGAAGTGCAAACGTACACGTTTTCGGCCGAAAACGCGTTTTCCGGCGAAAACGCACACCACGGCTCTTTCTGAGAAAAAGCAAGCACGGAGGACGAGAACCGCTTTTGCCCTGCGTAGCGTTCCGGGCAGCGGGTAGAACCAGGCAGAGAATTCCCGGCTAGCAGCTTCCCTGTGGCGGGGAAGTGCAAACGTACACGTTTTCGGCCGAAAACGCGTTTTCCGGCGAAAACGCACACCACGGCTCTTTCTGAGAAAAAGCAAGCACGGAGGACGAGAACCGCTTTTGCCCTGCGTAGCGTTCCGGGCAGCGGGTAGAACCAGGCAGAGAATTCCCGGCTAGCAGCTTCCCTGTGGCGGGGAAGTGCAAACGTACACGTTTTCGGCCGAAAACGCGTTTTCCGGCGAAAACGCACACCACGGCTCTTTCTGAGAAAAAGCAAGCACGGAGGACGAGAACCGCTTTTGCCCTGCGTAGCGTTCCGGGCAGCGGGTAGAACCAGGCAGAGAATTCCCGGCTAGCAGCTTCCCTGTGGCGGGGAAGTGCAAACGTACACGTTTTCGGCCGAAAACGCGTTTTCCGGCGAAAACGCACACCACGGCTCTTTCTGAGAAAAAGCAAGCACGGAGGACGAGAACCGCTTTTGCCCTGCGTAGCGTTCCGGGCAGCGGGTAGAACCAGGCAGAGAATTCCCGGCTAGCAGCTTCCCTGTGGCGGGGAAGTGCAAACGTACACGTTTTCGGCCGAAAACGCGTTTTCCGGCGAAAACGCACACCACGGCTCTTTCTGAGAAAAAGCAAGCACGGAGGACGAGAACCGCTTTTGCCCTGCGTAGCGTTCCGGGCAGCGGGTAGAACCAGGCAGAGAATTCCCGGCTAGCAGCTTCCCTGTGGCGGGGAAGTGCAAACGTACACGTTTTCGGCCGAAAACGCGTTTTCCGGCGAAAACGCACACCACGGCTCTTTCTGAGAAAAAGCAAGCACGGAGGACGAGAACCGCTTTTGCCCTGCGTAGCGTTCCGGGCAGCGGGTAGAACCAGGCAGAGAATTCCCGGCTAGCAGCTTCCCTGTGGCGGGGAAGTGCAAACGTACACGTTTTCGGCCGAAAACGCGTTTTCCGGCGAAAACGCACACCACGGCTCTTTCTGAGAAAAAGCAAGCACGGAGGACGAGAACCGCTTTTGCCCTGCGTAGCGTTCCGGGCAGCGGGTAGAACCAGGCAGAGAATTCCCGGCTAGCAGCTTCCCTGTGGCGGGGAAGTGCAAACGTACACGTTTTCGGCCGAAAACGCGTTTTCCGGCGAAAACGCACACCACGGCTCTTTCTGAGAAAAAGCAAGCACGGAGGACGAGAACCGCTTTTGCCCTGCGTAGCGTTCCGGGCAGCGGGTAGAACCAGGCAGAGAATTCCCGGCTAGCAGCTTCCCTGTGGCGGGGAAGTGCAAACGTACACGTTTTCGGCCGAAAACGCGTTTTCCGGCGAAAACGCACACCACGGCTCTTTCTGAGAAAAAGCAAGCACGGAGGACGAGAACCGCTTTTGCCCTGCGTAGCGTTCCGGGCAGCGGGTAGAACCAGGCAGAGAATTCCCGGCTAGCAGCTTCCCTGTGGCGGGGAAGTGCAAACGTACACGTTTTCGGCCGAAAACGCGTTTTCCGGCGAAAACGCACACCACGGCTCTTTCTGAGAAAAAGCAAGCACGGAGGACGAGAACCGCTTTTGCCCTGCGTAGCGTTCCGGGCAGCGGGTAGAACCAGGCAGAGAATTCCCGGCTAGCAGCTTCCCTGTGGCGGGGAAGTGCAAACGTACACGTTTTCGGCCGAAAACGCGTTTTCCGGCGAAAACGCACACCACGGCTCTTTCTGAGAAAAAGCAAGCACGGAGGACGAGAACCGCTTTTGCCCTGCGTAGCGTTCCGGGCAGCGGGTAGAACCAGGCAGAGAATTCCCGGCTAGCAGCTTCCCTGTGGCGGGGAAGTGCAAACGTACACGTTTTCGGCCGAAAACGCGTTTTCCGGCGAAAACGCACACCACGGCTCTTTCTGAGAAAAAGCAAGCACGGAGGACGAGAACCGCTTTTGCCCTGCGTAGCGTTCCGGGCAGCGGGTAGAACCAGGCAGAGAATTCCCGGCTAGCAGCTTCCCTGTGGCGGGGAAGTGCAAACGTACACGTTTTCGGCCGAAAACGCGTTTTCCGGCGAAAACGCACACCACGGCTCTTTCTGAGAAAAAGCAAGCACGGAGGACGAGAACCGCTTTTGCCCTGCGTAGCGTTCCGGGCAGCGGGTAGAACCAGGCAGAGAATTCCCGGCTAGCAGCTTCCCTGTGGCGGGGAAGTGCAAACGTACACGTTTTCGGCCGAAAACGCGTTTTCCGGCGAAAACGCACACCACGGCTCTTTCTGAGAAAAAGCAAGCACGGAGGACGAGAACCGCTTTTGCCCTGCGTAGCGTTCCGGGCAGCGGGTAGAACCAGGCAGAGAATTCCCGGCTAGCAGCTTCCCTGTGGCGGGGAAGTGCAAACGTACACGTTTTCGGCCGAAAACGCGTTTTCCGGCGAAAACGCACACCACGGCTCTTTCTGAGAAAAAGCAAGCACGGAGGACGAGAACCGCTTTTGCCCTGCGTAGCGTTCCGGGCAGCGGGTAGAACCAGGCAGAGAATTCCCGGCTAGCAGCTTCCCTGTGGCGGGGAAGTGCAAACGTACACGTTTTCGGCCGAAAACGCGTTTTCCGGCGAAAACGCACACCACGGCTCTTTCTGAGAAAAAGCAAGCACGGAGGACGAGAACCGCTTTTGCCCTGCGTAGCGTTCCGGGCAGCGGGTAGAACCAGGCAGAGAATTCCCGGCTAGCAGCTTCCCTGTGGCGGGGAAGTGCAAACGTACACGTTTTCGGCCGAAAACGCGTTTTCCGGCGAAAACGCACACCACGGCTCTTTCTGAGAAAAAGCAAGCACGGAGGACGAGAACCGCTTTTGCCCTGCGTAGCGTTCCGGGCAGCGGGTAGAACCAGGCAGAGAATTCCCGGCTAGCAGCTTCCCTGTGGCGGGGAAGTGCAAACGTACACGTTTTCGGCCGAAAACGCGTTTTCCGGCGAAAACGCACACCACGGCTCTTTCTGAGAAAAAGCAAGCACGGAGGACGAGAACCGCTTTTGCCCTGCGTAGCGTTCCGGGCAGCGGGTAGAACCAGGCAGAGAATTCCCGGCTAGCAGCTTCCCTGTGGCGGGGAAGTGCAAACGTACACGTTTTCGGCCGAAAACGCGTTTTCCGGCGAAAACGCACACCACGGCTCTTTCTGAGAAAAAGCAAGCACGGAGGACGAGAACCGCTTTTGCCCTGCGTAGCGTTCCGGGCAGCGGGTAGAACCAGGCAGAGAATTCCCGGCTAGCAGCTTCCCTGTGGCGGGGAAGTGCAAACGTACACGTTTTCGGCCGAAAACGCGTTTTCCGGCGAAAACGCACACCACGGCTCTTTCTGAGAAAAAGCAAGCACGGAGGACGAGAACCGCTTTTGCCCTGCGTAGCGTTCCGGGCAGCGGGTAGAACCAGGCAGAGAATTCCCGGCTAGCAGCTTCCCTGTGGCGGGGAAGTGCAAACGTACACGTTTTCGGCCGAAAACGCGTTTTCCGGCGAAAACGCACACCACGGCTCTTTCTGAGAAAAAGCAAGCACGGAGGACGAGAACCGCTTTTGCCCTGCGTAGCGTTCCGGGCAGCGGGTAGAACCAGGCAGAGAATTCCCGGCTAGCAGCTTCCCTGTGGCGGGGAAGTGCAAACGTACACGTTTTCGGCCGAAAACGCGTTTTCCGGCGAAAACGCACACCACGGCTCTTTCTGAGAAAAAGCAAGCACGGAGGACGAGAACCGCTTTTGCCCTGCGTAGCGTTCCGGGCAGCGGGTAGAACCAGGCAGAGAATTCCCGGCTAGCAGCTTCCCTGTGGCGGGGAAGTGCAAACGTACACGTTTTCGGCCGAAAACGCGTTTTCCGGCGAAAACGCACACCACGGCTCTTTCTGAGAAAAAGCAAGCACGGAGGACGAGAACCGCTTTTGCCCTGCGTAGCGTTCCGGGCAGCGGGTAGAACCAGGCAGAGAATTCCCGGCTAGCAGCTTCCCTGTGGCGGGGAAGTGCAAACGTACACGTTTTCGGCCGAAAAGGCGTTTTCCGGCGAAATCGCACACCACGGCTCTTTCTGAGAAAAAGCAAGCACGGAGGACGAGAACCGCTTTTGCCCTGCGTAGCGTTCCGGGCAGCGGGTAGAACCAGGCAGAGAATTCCCGGCTAGCAGCTTCCCTGTGGCGGGGAAGTGCAAACGTACACGTTTTCGGCCGAAAACGCGTTTTCCGGCGAAAACGCACACCACGGCTCTTTCTGAGAAAAAGCAAGCACGGAGGACGAGAACCGCTTTTGCCCTGCGTAGCGTTCCGGGCAGCGGGTAGAACCAGGCAGAGAATTCCCGGCTAGCAGCTTCCCTGTGGCGGGGAAGTGCAAACGTACACGTTTTCGGCCGAAAACGCGTTTTCCGGCGAAAACGCACACCACGGCTCTTTCTGAGAAAAAGCAAGCACGGAGGACGAGAACCGCTTTTGCCCTGCGTAGCGTTCCGGGCAGCGGGTAGAACCAGGCAGAGAATTCCCGGCTAGCAGCTTCCCTGTGGCGGGGAAGTGCAAACGTACACGTTTTCGGCCGAAAACGCGTTTTCCGGCGAAAACGCACACCACGGCTCTTTCTGAGAAAAAGCAAGCACGGAGGACGAGAACCGCTTTTGCCCTGCGTAGCGTTCCGGGCAGCGGGTAGAACCAGGCAGAGAATTCCCGGCTAGCAGCTTCCCTGTGGCGGGGAAGTGCAAACGTACACGTTTTCGGCCGAAAACGCGTTTTCCGGCGAAAACGCACACCACGGCTCTTTCTGAGAAAAAGCAAGCACGGAGGACGAGAACCGCTTTTGCCCTGCGTAGCGTTCCGGGCAGCGGGTAGAACCAGGCAGAGAATTCCCGGCTAGCAGCTTCCCTGTGGCGGGGAAGTGCAAACGTACACGTTTTCGGCCGAAAACGCGTTTTCCGGCGAAAACGCACACCACGGCTCTTTCTGAGAAAAAGCAAGCACGGAGGACGAGAACCGCTTTTGCCCTGCGTAGCGTTCCGGGCAGCGGGTAGAACCAGGCAGAGAATTCCCGGCTAGCAGCTTCCCTGTGGCGGGGAAGTGCAAACGTACACGTTTTCGGCCGAAAACGCGTTTTCCGGCGAAAACGCACACCACGGCTCTTTCTGAGAAAAAGCAAGCACGGAGGACGAGAACCGCTTTTGCCCTGCGTAGCGTTCCGGGCAGCGGGTAGAACCAGGCAGAGAATTCCCGGCTAGCAGCTTCCCTGTGGCGGGGAAGTGCAAACGTACACGTTTTCGGCCGAAAACGCGTTTTCCGGCGAAAACGCACACCACGGCTCTTTCTGAGAAAAAGCAAGCACGGAGGACGAGAACCGCTTTTGCCCTGCGTAGCGTTCCGGGCAGCGGGTAGAACCAGGCAGAGAATTCCCGGCTAGCAGCTTCCCTGTGGCGGGGAAGTGCAAACGTACACGTTTTCGGCCGAAAACGCGTTTTCCGGCGAAAACGCACACCACGGCTCTTTCTGAGAAAAAGCAAGCACGGAGGACGAGAACCGCTTTTGCCCTGCGTAGCGTTCCGGGCAGCGGGTAGAACCAGGCAGAGAATTCCCGGCTAGCAGCTTCCCTGTGGCGGGGAAGTGCAAACGTACACGTTTTCGGCCGAAAACGCGTTTTCCGGCGAAAACGCACACCACGGCTCTTTCTGAGAAAAAGCAAGCACGGAGGACGAGAACCGCTTTTGCCCTGCGTAGCGTTCCGGGCAGCGGGTAGAACCAGGCAGAGAATTCCCGGCTAGCAGCTTCCCTGTGGCGGGGAAGTGCAAACGTACACGTTTTCGGCCGAAAACGCGTTTTCCGGCGAAAACGCACACCACGGCTCTTTCTGAGAAAAAGCAAGCACGGAGGACGAGAACCGCTTTTGCCCTGCGTAGCGTTCCGGGCAGCGGGTAGAACCAGGCAGAGAATTCCCGGCTAGCAGCTTCCCTGTGGCGGGGAAGTGCAAACGTACACGTTTTCGGCCGAAAACGCGTTTTCCGGCGAAAACGCACACCACGGCTCTTTCTGAGAAAAAGCAAGCACGGAGGACGAGAACCGCTTTTGCCCTGCGTAGCGTTCCGGGCAGCGGGTAGAACCAGGCAGAGAATTCCCGGCTAGCAGCTTCCCTGTGGCGGGGAAGTGCAAACGTACACGTTTTCGGCCGAAAACGCGTTTTCCGGCGAAAACGCACACCACGGCTCTTTCTGAGAAAAAGCAAGCACGGAGGACGAGAACCGCTTTTGCCCTGCGTAGCGTTCCGGGCAGCGGGTAGAACCAGGCAGAGAATTCCCGGCTAGCAGCTTCCCTGTGGCGGGGAAGTGCAAACGTACACGTTTTCGGCCGAAAACGCGTTTTCCGGCGAAAACGCACACCACGGCTCTTTCTGAGAAAAAGCAAGCACGGAGGACGAGAACCGCTTTTGCCCTGCGTAGCGTTCCGGGCAGCGGGTAGAACCAGGCAGAGAATTCCCGGCTAGCAGCTTCCCTGTGGCGGGGAAGTGCAAACGTACACGTTTTCGGCCGAAAACGCGTTTTCCGGCGAAAACGCACACCACGGCTCTTTCTGAGAAAAAGCAAGCACGGAGGACGAGAACCGCTTTTGCCCTGCGTAGCGTTCCGGGCAGCGGGTAGAACCAGGCAGAGAATTCCCGGCTAGCAGCTTCCCTGTGGCGGGGAAGTGCAAACGTACACGTTTTCGGCCGAAAACGCGTTTTCCGGCGAAAACGCACACCACGGCTCTTTCTGAGAAAAAGCAAGCACGGAGGACGAGAACCGCTTTTGCCCTGCGTAGCGTTCCGGGCAGCGGGTAGAACCAGGCAGAGAATTCCCGGCTAGCAGCTTCCCTGTGGCGGGGAAGTGCAAACGTACACGTTTTCGGCCGAAAACGCGTTTTCCGGCGAAAACGCACACCACGGCTCTTTCTGAGAAAAAGCAAGCACGGAGGACGAGAACCGCTTTTGCCCTGCGTAGCGTTCCGGGCAGCGGGTAGAACCAGGCAGAGAATTCCCGGCTAGCAGCTTCCCTGTGGCGGGGAAGTGCAAACGTACACGTTTTCGGCCGAAAACGCGTTTTCCGGCGAAAACGCACACCACGGCTCTTTCTGAGAAAAAGCAAGCACGGAGGACGAGAACCGCTTTTGCCCTGCGTAGCGTTCCGGGCAGCGGGTAGAACCAGGCAGAGAATTCCCGGCTAGCAGCTTCCCTGTGGCGGGGAAGTGCAAACGTACACGTTTTCGGCCGAAAACGCGTTTTCCGGCGAAAACGCACACCACGGCTCTTTCTGAGAAAAAGCAAGCACGGAGGACGAGAACCGCTTTTGCCCTGCGTAGCGTTCCGGGCAGCGGGTAGAACCAGGCAGAGAATTCCCGGCTAGCAGCTTCCCTGTGGCGGGGAAGTGCAAACGTACACGTTTTCGGCCGAAAACGCGTTTTCCGGCGAAAACGCACACCACGGCTCTTTCTGAGAAAAAGCAAGCACGGAGGACGAGAACCGCTTTTGCCCTGCGTAGCGTTCCGGGCAGCGGGTAGAACCAGGCAGAGAATTCCCGGCTAGCAGCTTCCCTGTGGCGGGGAAGTGCAAACGTACACGTTTTCGGCCGAAAACGCGTTTTCCGGCGAAAACGCACACCACGGCTCTTTCTGAGAAAAAGCAAGCACGGAGGACGAGAACCGCTTTTGCCCTGCGTAGCGTTCCGGGCAGCGGGTAGAACCAGGCAGAGAATTCCCGGCTAGCAGCTTCCCTGTGGCGGGGAAGTGCAAACGTACACGTTTTCGGCCGAAAACGCGTTTTCCGGCGAAAACGCACACCACGGCTCTTTCTGAGAAAAAGCAAGCACGGAGGACGAGAACCGCTTTTGCCCTGCGTAGCGTTCCGGGCAGCGGGTAGAACCAGGCAGAGAATTCCCGGCTAGCAGCTTCCCTGTGGCGGGGAAGTGCAAACGTACACGTTTTCGGCCGAAAACGCGTTTTCCGGCGAAAACGCACACCACGGCTCTTTCTGAGAAAAAGCAAGCACGGAGGACGAGAACCGCTTTTGCCCTGCGTAGCGTTCCGGGCAGCGGGTAGAACCAGGCAGAGAATTCCCGGCTAGCAGCTTCCCTGTGGCGGGGAAGTGCAAACGTACACGTTTTCGGCCGAAAACGCGTTTTCCGGCGAAAACGCACACCACGGCTCTTTCTGAGAAAAAGCAAGCACGGAGGACGAGAACCGCTTTTGCCCTGCGTAGCGTTCCGGGCAGCGGGTAGAACCAGGCAGAGAATTCCCGGCTAGCAGCTTCCCTGTGGCGGGGAAGTGCAAACGTACACGTTTTCGGCCGAAAACGCGTTTTCCGGCGAAAACGCACACCACGGCTCTTTCTGAGAAAAAGCAAGCACGGAGGACGAGAACCGCTTTTGCCCTGCGTAGCGTTCCGGGCAGCGGGTAGAACCAGGCAGAGAATTCCCGGCTAGCAGCTTCCCTGTGGCGGGGAAGTGCAAACGTACACGTTTTCGGCCGAAAACGCGTTTTCCGGCGAAAACGCACACCACGGCTCTTTCTGAGAAAAAGCAAGCACGGAGGACGAGAACCGCTTTTGCCCTGCGTAGCGTTCCGGGCAGCGGGTAGAACCAGGCAGAGAATTCCCGGCTAGCAGCTTCCCTGTGGCGGGGAAGTGCAAACGTACACGTTTTCGGCCGAAAACGCGTTTTCCGGCGAAAACGCACACCACGGCTCTTTCTGAGAAAAAGCAAGCACGGAGGACGAGAACCGCTTTTGCCCTGCGTAGCGTTCCGGGCAGCGGGTAGAACCAGGCAGAGAATTCCCGGCTAGCAGCTTCCCTGTGGCGGGGAAGTGCAAACGTACACGTTTTCGGCCGAAAACGCGTTTTCCGGCGAAAACGCACACCACGGCTCTTTCTGAGAAAAAGCAAGCACGGAGGACGAGAACCGCTTTTGCCCTGCGTAGCGTTCCGGGCAGCGGGTAGAACCAGGCAGAGAATTCCCGGCTAGCAGCTTCCCTGTGGCGGGGAAGTGCAAACGTACACGTTTTCGGCCGAAAACGCGTTTTCCGGCGAAAACGCACACCACGGCTCTTTCTGAGAAAAAGCAAGCACGGAGGACGAGAACCGCTTTTGCCCTGCGTAGCGTTCCGGGCAGCGGGTAGAACCAGGCAGAGAATTCCCGGCTAGCAGCTTCCCTGTGGCGGGGAAGTGCAAACGTACACGTTTTCGGCCGAAAACGCGTTTTCCGGCGAAAACGCACACCACGGCTCTTTCTGAGAAAAAGCAAGCACGGAGGACGAGAACCGCTTTTGCCCTGCGTAGCGTTCCGGGCAGCGGGTAGAACCAGGCAGAGAATTCCCGGCTAGCAGCTTCCCTGTGGCGGGGAAGTGCAAACGTACACGTTTTCGGCCGAAAACGCGTTTTCCGGCGAAAACGCACACCACGGCTCTTTCTGAGAAAAAGCAAGCACGGAGGACGAGAACCGCTTTTGCCCTGCGTAGCGTTCCGGGCAGCGGGTAGAACCAGGCAGAGAATTCCCGGCTAGCAGCTTCCCTGTGGCGGGGAAGTGCAAACGTACACGTTTTCGGCCGAAAACGCGTTTTCCGGCGAAAACGCACACCACGGCTCTTTCTGAGAAAAAGCAAGCACGGAGGACGAGAACCGCTTTTGCCCTGCGTAGCGTTCCGGGCAGCGGGTAGAACCAGGCAGAGAATTCCCGGCTAGCAGCTTCCCTGTGGCGGGGAAGTGCAAACGTACACGTTTTCGGCCGAAAACGCGTTTTCCGGCGAAAACGCACACCACGGCTCTTTCTGAGAAAAAGCAAGCACGGAGGACGAGAACCGCTTTTGCCCTGCGTAGCGTTCCGGGCAGCGGGTAGAACCAGGCAGAGAATTCCCGGCTAGCAGCTTCCCTGTGGCGGGGAAGTGCAAACGTACACGTTTTCGGCCGAAAACGCGTTTTCCGGCGAAAACGCACACCACGGCTCTTTCTGAGAAAAAGCAAGCACGGAGGACGAGAACCGCTTTTGCCCTGCGTAGCGTTCCGGGCAGCGGGTAGAACCAGGCAGAGAATTCCCGGCTAGCAGCTTCCCTGTGGCGGGGAAGTGCAAACGTACACGTTTTCGGCCGAAAACGCGTTTTCCGGCGAAAACGCACACCACGGCTCTTTCTGAGAAAAAGCAAGCACGGAGGACGAGAACCGCTTTTGCCCTGCGTAGCGTTCCGGGCAGCGGGTAGAACCAGGCAGAGAATTCCCGGCTAGCAGCTTCCCTGTGGCGGGGAAGTGCAAACGTACACGTTTTCGGCCGAAAACGCGTTTTCCGGCGAAAACGCACACCACGGCTCTTTCTGAGAAAAAGCAAGCACGGAGGACGAGAACCGCTTTTGCCCTGCGTAGCGTTCCGGGCAGCGGGTAGAACCAGGCAGAGAATTCCCGGCTAGCAGCTTCCCTGTGGCGGGGAAGTGCAAACGTACACGTTTTCGGCCGAAAACGCGTTTTCCGGCGAAAACGCACACCACGGCTCTTTCTGAGAAAAAGCAAGCACGGAGGACGAGAACCGCTTTTGCCCTGCGTAGCGTTCCGGGCAGCGGGTAGAACCAGGCAGAGAATTCCCGGCTAGCAGCTTCCCTGTGGCGGGGAAGTGCAAACGTACACGTTTTCGGCCGAAAACGCGTTTTCCGGCGAAAACGCACACCACGGCTCTTTCTGAGAAAAAGCAAGCACGGAGGACGAGAACCGCTTTTGCCCTGCGTAGCGTTCCGGGCAGCGGGTAGAACCAGGCAGAGAATTCCCGGCTAGCAGCTTCCCTGTGGCGGGGAAGTGCAAACGTACACGTTTTCGGCCGAAAACGCGTTTTCCGGCGCGGCCGAAAACGCGTTTTCCGGCGAAAACGCACACCACGGCTCTTTCTGAGAAAAAGCAAGCACGGAGGACGAGAACCGCTTTTGCCCTGCGTAGCGTTCCGGGCAGCGGGTAGAACCAGGCAGAGAATTCCCGGCTAGCACACGTACACGTTTTCGGCCGAAAACGCGTTTTCCGGCGAAAACGCACACCACGGCTCTTTCTGAGAAAAAGCAAGCACGGAGGACGAGAACCGCTTTTGCCCTGCGTAGCGTTCCGGGCAGCGGGTAGAACCAGGCAGAGAATTCCCGGCTAGCAGCTTCCCTGTGGCGGGGAAGTGCAAACGTACACGTTTTCGGCCGAAAACGCGTTTTCCGGCGAAAACGCACACCACGGCTCTTTCTGAGAAAAAGCAAGCACGGAGGACGAGAACCGCTTTTGCCCTGCGTAGCGTTCCGGGCAGCGGGTAGAACCAGGCAGAGAATTCCCGGCTAGCAGCTTCCCTGTGGCGGGGAAGTGCAAACGTACACGTTTTCGGCCGAAAACGCGTTTTCCGGCGAAAACGCACACCACGGCTCTTTCTGAGAAAAAGCAAGCACGGAGGACGAGAACCGCTTTTGCCCTGCGTAGCGTTCCGGGCAGCGGGTAGAACCAGGCAGAGAATTCCCGGCTAGCAGCTTCCCTGTGGCGGGGAAGTGCAAACGTACACGTTTTCGGCCGAAAACGCGTTTTCCGGCGAAAACGCACACCACGGCTCTTTCTGAGAAAAAGCAAGCACGGAGGACGAGAACCGCTTTTGCCCTGCGTAGCGTTCCGGGCAGCGGGTAGAACCAGGCAGAGAATTCCCGGCTAGCAGCTTCCCTGTGGCGGGGAAGTGCAAACGTACACGTTTTCGGCCGAAAACGCGTTTTCCGGCGAAAACGCACACCACGGCTCTTTCTGAGAAAAAGCAAGCACGGAGGACGAGAACCGCTTTTGCCCTGCGTAGCGTTCCGGGCAGCGGGTAGAACCAGGCAGAGAATTCCCGGCTAGCAGCTTCCCTGTGGCGGGGAAGTGCAAACGTACACGTTTTCGGCCGAAAACGCGTTTTCCGGCGAAAACGCACACCACGGCTCTTTCTGAGAAAAAGCAAGCACGGAGGACGAGAACCGCTTTTGCCCTGCGTAGCGTTCCGGGCAGCGGGTAGAACCAGGCAGAGAATTCCCGGCTAGCAGCTTCCCTGTGGCGGGGAAGTGCAAACGTACACGTTTTCGGCCGAAAACGCGTTTTCCGGCGAAAACGCACACCACGGCTCTTTCTGAGAAAAAGCAAGCACGGAGGACGAGAACCGCTTTTGCCCTGCGTAGCGTTCCGGGCAGCGGGTAGAACCAGGCAGAGAATTCCCGGCTAGCAGCTTCCCTGTGGCGGGGAAGTGCAAACGTACACGTTTTCGGCCGAAAACGCGTTTTCCGGCGAAAACGCACACCACGGCTCTTTCTGAGAAAAAGCAAGCACGGAGGACGAGAACCGCTTTTGCCCTGCGTAGCGTTCCGGGCAGCGGGTAGAACCAGGCAGAGAATTCCCGGCTAGCAGCTTCCCTGTGGCGGGGAAGTGCAAACGTACACGTTTTCGGCCGAAAACGCGTTTTCCGGCGAAAACGCACACCACGGCTCTTTCTGAGAAAAAGCAAGCACGGAGGACGAGAACCGCTTTTGCCCTGCGTAGCGTTCCGGGCAGCGGGTAGAACCAGGCAGAGAATTCCCGGCTAGCAGCTTCCCTGTGGCGGGGAAGTGCAAACGTACACGTTTTCGGCCGAAAACGCGTTTTCCGGCGAAAACGCACACCACGGCTCTTTCTGAGAAAAAGCAAGCACGGAGGACGAGAACCGCTTTTGCCCTGCGTAGCGTTCCGGGCAGCGGGTAGAACCAGGCAGAGAATTCCCGGCTAGCAGCTTCCCTGTGGCGGGGAAGTGCAAACGTACACGTTTTCGGCCGAAAACGCGTTTTCCGGCGAAAACGCACACCACGGCTCTTTCTGAGAAAAAGCAAGCACGGAGGACGAGAACCGCTTTTGCCCTGCGTAGCGTTCCGGGCAGCGGGTAGAACCAGGCAGAGAATTCCCGGCTAGCAGCTTCCCTGTGGCGGGGAAGTGCAAACGTACACGTTTTCGGCCGAAAACGCGTTTTCCGGCGAAAACGCACACCACGGCTCTTTCTGAGAAAAAGCAAGCACGGAGGACGAGAACCGCTTTTGCCCTGCGTAGCGTTCCGGGCAGCGGGTAGAACCAGGCAGAGAATTCCCGGCTAGCAGCTTCCCTGTGGCGGGGAAGTGCAAACGTACACGTTTTCGGCCGAAAACGCGTTTTCCGGCGAAAACGCACACCACGGCTCTTTCTGAGAAAAAGCAAGCACGGAGGACGAGAACCGCTTTTGCCCTGCGTAGCGTTCCGGGCAGCGGGTAGAACCAGGCAGAGAATTCCCGGCTAGCAGCTTCCCTGTGGCGGGGAAGTGCAAACGTACACGTTTTCGGCCGAAAACGCGTTTTCCGGCGAAAACGCACACCACGGCTCTTTCTGAGAAAAAGCAAGCACGGAGGACGAGAACCGCTTTTGCCCTGCGTAGCGTTCCGGGCAGCGGGTAGAACCAGGCAGAGAATTCCCGGCTAGCAGCTTCCCTGTGGCGGGGAAGTGCAAACGTACACGTTTTCGGCCGAAAACGCGTTTTCCGGCGAAAACGCACACCACGGCTCTTTCTGAGAAAAAGCAAGCACGGAGGACGAGAACCGCTTTTGCCCTGCGTAGCGTTCCGGGCAGCGGGTAGAACCAGGCAGAGAATTCCCGGCTAGCAGCTTCCCTGTGGCGGGGAAGTGCAAACGTACACGTTTTCGGCCGAAAACGCGTTTTCCGGCGAAAACGCACACCACGGCTCTTTCTGAGAAAAAGCAAGCACGGAGGACGAGAACCGCTTTTGCCCTGCGTAGCGTTCCGGGCAGCGGGTAGAACCAGGCAGAGAATTCCCGGCTAGCAGCTTCCCTGTGGCGGGGAAGTGCAAACGTACACGTTTTCGGCCGAAAACGCGTTTTCCGGCGAAAACGCACACCACGGCTCTTTCTGAGAAAAAGCAAGCACGGAGGACGAG
This sequence comes from Athene noctua, assembly GCF_965140245.1. Taxonomy (NCBI): domain Eukaryota; kingdom Metazoa; phylum Chordata; class Aves; order Strigiformes; family Strigidae; genus Athene; species Athene noctua. Next base: position 18,088 of record NW_027437894.1, on the reverse strand, counting down.
AACCGCTTTTGCCCTGCGTAGCGTTCCGGGCAGCGGGTAGAACCAGGCAGAGAATTCCCGGCTAGCAGCTTCCCTGTGGCGGGGAAGTGCAAACGTACACGTTTTCGGCCGAAAACGCGTTTTCCGGCGAAAACGCACACCACGGCTCTTTCTGAGAAAAAGCAAGCACGGAGGACGAGAACCGCTTTTGCCCTGCGTAGCGTTCCGGGCAGCGGGTAGAACCAGGCAGAGAATTCCCGGCTAGCAGCTTCCCTGTGGCGGGGAAGTGCAAACGTACACGTTTTCGGCCGAAAACGCGTTTTCCGGCGAAAACGCACACCACGGCTCTTTCTGAGAAAAAGCAAGCACGGAGGACGAGAACCGCTTTTGCCCTGCGTAGCGTTCCGGGCAGCGGGTAGAACCAGGCAGAGAATTCCCGGCTAGCAGCTTCCCTGTGGCGGGGAAGTGCAAACGTACACGTTTTCGGCCGAAAACGCGTTTTCCGGCGAAAACGCACACCACGGCTCTTTCTGAGAAAAAGCAAGCACGGAGGACGAGAACCGCTTTTGCCCTGCGTAGCGTTCCGGGCAGCGGGTAGAACCAGGCAGAGAATTCCCGGCTAGCAGCTTCCCTGTGGCGGGGAAGTGCAAACGTACACGTTTTCGGCCGAAAACGCGTTTTCCGGCGAAAACGCACACCACGGCTCTTTCTGAGAAAAAGCAAGCACGGAGGACGAGAACCGCTTTTGCCCTGCGTAGCGTTCCGGGCAGCGGGTAGAACCAGGCAGAGAATTCCCGGCTAGCAGCTTCCCTGTGGCGGGGAAGTGCAAACGTACACGTTTTCGGCCGAAAACGCGTTTTCCGGCGAAAACGCACACCACGGCTCTTTCTGAGAAAAAGCAAGCACGGAGGACGAGAACCGCTTTTGCCCTGCGTAGCGTTCCGGGCAGCGGGTAGAACCAGGCAGAGAATTCCCGGCTAGCAGCTTCCCTGTGGCGGGGAAGTGCAAACGTACACGTTTTCGGCCGAAAACGCGTTTTCCGGCGAAAACGCACACCACGGCTCTTTCTGAGAAAAAGCAAGCACGGAGGACGAGAACCGCTTTTGCCCTGCGTAGCGTTCCGGGCAGCGGGTAGAACCAGGCAGAGAATTCCCGGCTAGCAGCTTCCCTGTGGCGGGGAAGTGCAAACGTACACGTTTTCGGCCGAAAACGCGTTTTCCGGCGAAAACGCACACCACGGCTCTTTCTGAGAAAAAGCAAGCACGGAGGACGAGAACCGCTTTTGCCCTGCGTAGCGTTCCGGGCAGCGGGTAGAACCAGGCAGAGAATTCCCGGCTAGCAGCTTCCCTGTGGCGGGGAAGTGCAAACGTACACGTTTTCGGCCGAAAACGCGTTTTCCGGCGAAAACGCACACCACGGCTCTTTCTGAGAAAAAGCAAGCACGGAGGACGAGAACCGCTTTTGCCCTGCGTAGCGTTCCGGGCAGCGGGTAGAACCAGGCAGCAGAGAATTCCCGGCTAGCAGCCCTGTGGCGGGGAAGTGCAAACGTACACGTTTTCGGCCGAAAACGCGTTTTCCGGCGAAAACGCACACCACGGCTCTTTCTGAGAAAAAGCAAGCACGGAGGACGAGAACCGCTTTTGCCCTGCGTAGCGTTCCGGGCAGCGGGTAGAACCAGGCAGAGAATTCCCGGCTAGCAGCTTCCCTGTGGCGGGGAAGTGCAAACGTACACGTTTTCGGCCGAAAACGCGTTTTCCGGCGAAAACGCACACCACGGCTCTTTCTGAGAAAAAGCAAGCACGGAGGACGAGAACCGCTTTTGCCCTGCGTAGCGTTCCGGGCAGCGGGTAGAACCAGGCAGAGAATTCCCGGCTAGCAGCTTCCCTGTGGCGGGGAAGTGCAAACGTACACGTTTTCGGCCGAAAACGCGTTTTCCGGCGAAAACGCACACCACGGCTCTTTCTGAGAAAAAGCAAGCACGGAGGACGAGAACCGCTTTTGCCCTGCGTAGCGTTCCGGGCAGCGGGTAGAACCAGGCAGAGAATTCCCGGCTAGCAGCTTCCCTGTGGCGGGGAAGTGCAAACGTACACGTTTTCGGCCGAAAACGCGTTTTCCGGCGAAAACGCACACCACGGCTCTTTCTGAGAAAAAGCAAGCACGGAGGACGAGAACCGCTTTTGCCCTGCGTAGCGTTCCGGGCAGCGGGTAGAACCAGGCAGAGAATTCCCGGCTAGCAGCTTCCCTGTGGCGGGGAAGTGCAAACGTACACGTTTTCGGCCGAAAACGCGTTTTCCGGCGAAAACGCACACCACGGCTCTTTCTGAGAAAAAGCAAGCACGGAGGACGAGAACCGCTTTTGCCCTGCGTAGCGTTCCGGGCAGCGGGTAGAACCAGGCAGAGAATTCCCGGCTAGCAGCTTCCCTGTGGCGGGGAAGTGCAAACGTACACGTTTTCGGCCGAAAACGCGTTTTCCGGCGAAAACGCACACCACGGCTCTTTCTGAGAAAAAGCAAGCACGGAGGACGAGAACCGCTTTTGCCCTGCGTAGCGTTCCGGGCAGCGGGTAGAACCAGGCAGAGAATTCCCGGCTAGCAGCTTCCCTGTGGCGGGGAAGTGCAAACGTACACGTTTTCGGCCGAAAACGCGTTTTCCGGCGAAAACGCACACCACGGCTCTTTCTGAGAAAAAGCAAGCACGGAGGACGAGAACCGCTTTTGCCCTGCGTAGCGTTCCGGGCAGCGGGTAGAACCAGGCAGAGAATTCCCGGCTAGCAGCTTCCCTGTGGCGGGGAAGTGCAAACGTACACGTTTTCGGCCGAAAACGCGTTTTCCGGCGAAAACGCACACCACGGCTCTTTCTGAGAAAAAGCAAGCACGGAGGACGAGAACCGCTTTTGCCCTGCGTAGCGTTCCGGGCAGCGGGTAGAACCAGGCAGAGAATTCCCGGCTAGCAGCTTCCCTGTGGCGGGGAAGTGCAAACGTACACGTTTTCGGCCGAAAACGCGTTTTCCGGCGAAAACGCACACCACGGCTCTTTCTGAGAAAAAGCAAGCACGGAGGACGAGAACCGCTTTTGCCCTGCGTAGCGTTCCGGGCAGCGGGTAGAACCAGGCAGAGAATTCCCGGCTAGCAGCTTCCCTGTGGCGGGGAAGTGCAAACGTACACGTTTTCGGCCGAAAACGCGTTTTCCGGCGAAAACGCACACCACGGCTCTTTCTGAGAAAAAGCAAGCACGGAGGACGAGAACCGCTTTTGCCCTGCGTAGCGTTCCGGGCAGCGGGTAGAACCAGGCAGAGAATTCCCGGCTAGCAGCTTCCCTGTGGCGGGGAAGTGCAAACGTACACGTTTTCGGCCGAAAACGCGTTTTCCGGCGAAAACGCACACCACGGCTCTTTCTGAGAAAAAGCAAGCACGGAGGACGAGAACCGCTTTTGCCCTGCGTAGCGTTCCGGGCAGCGGGTAGAACCAGGCAGAGAATTCCCGGCTAGCAGCTTCCCTGTGGCGGGGAAGTGCAAACGTACACGTTTTCGGCCGAAAACGCGTTTTCCGGCGAAAACGCACACCACGGCTCTTTCTGAGAAAAAGCAAGCACGGAGGACGAGAACCGCTTTTGCCCTGCGTAGCGTTCCGGGCAGCGGGTAGAACCAGGCAGAGAATTCCCGGCTAGCAGCTTCCCTGTGGCGGGGAAGTGCAAACGTACACGTTTTCGGCCGAAAACGCGTTTTCCGGCGAAAACGCACACCACGGCTCTTTCTGAGAAAAAGCAAGCACGGAGGACGAGAACCGCTTTTGCCCTGCGTAGCGTTCCGGGCAGCGGGTAGAACCAGGCAGAGAATTCCCGGCTAGCAGCTTCCCTGTGGCGGGGAAGTGCAAACGTACACGTTTTCGGCCGAAAACGCGTTTTCCGGCGAAAACGCACACCACGGCTCTTTCTGAGAAAAAGCAAGCACGGAGGACGAGAACCGCTTTTGCCCTGCGTAGCGTTCCGGGCAGCGGGTAGAACCAGGCAGAGAATTCCCGGCTAGCAGCTTCCCTGTGGCGGGGAAGTGCAAACGTACACGTTTTCGGCCGAAAACGCGTTTTCCGGCGAAAACGCACACCACGGCTCTTTCTGAGAAAAAGCAAGCACGGAGGACGAGAACCGCTTTTGCCCTGCGTAGCGTTCCGGGCAGCGGGTAGAACCAGGCAGAGAATTCCCGGCTAGCAGCTTCCCTGTGGCGGGGAAGTGCAAACGTACACGTTTTCGGCCGAAAACGCGTTTTCCGGCGAAAACGCACACCACGGCTCTTTCTGAGAAAAAGCAAGCACGGAGGACGAGAACCGCTTTTGCCCTGCGTAGCGTTCCGGGCAGCGGGTAGAACCAGGCAGAGAATTCCCGGCTAGCAGCTTCCCTGTGGCGGGGAAGTGCAAACGTACACGTTTTCGGCCGAAAACGCGTTTTCCGGCGAAAACGCACACCACGGCTCTTTCTGAGAAAAAGCAAGCACGGAGGACGAGAACCGCTTTTGCCCTGCGTAGCGTTCCGGGCAGCGGGTAGAACCAGGCAGAGAATTCCCGGCTAGCAGCTTCCCTGTGGCGGGGAAGTGCAAACGTACACGTTTTCGGCCGAAAACGCGTTTTCCGGCGAAAACGCACACCACGGCTCTTTCTGAGAAAAAGCAAGCACGGAGGACGAGAACCGCTTTTGCCCTGCGTAGCGTTCCGGGCAGCGGGTAGAACCAGGCAGAGAATTCCCGGCTAGCAGCTTCCCTGTGGCGGGGAAGTGCAAACGTACACGTTTTCGGCCGAAAACGCGTTTTCCGGCGAAAACGCACACCACGGCTCTTTCTGAGAAAAAGCAAGCACGGAGGACGAGAACCGCTTTTGCCCTGCGTAGCGTTCCGGGCAGCGGGTAGAACCAGGCAGAGAATTCCCGGCTAGCAGCTTCCCTGTGGCGGGGAAGTGCAAACGTACACGTTTTCGGCCGAAAACGCGTTTTCCGGCGAAAACGCACACCACGGCTCTTTCTGAGAAAAAGCAAGCACGGAGGACGAGAACCGCTTTTGCCCTGCGTAGCGTTCCGGGCAGCGGGTAGAACCAGGCAGAGAATTCCCGGCTAGCAGCTTCCCTGTGGCGGGGAAGTGCAAACGTACACGTTTTCGGCCGAAAACGCGTTTTCCGGCGAAAACGCACACCACGGCTCTTTCTGAGAAAAAGCAAGCACGGAGGACGAGAACCGCTTTTGCCCTGCGTAGCGTTCCGGGCAGCGGGTAGAACCAGGCAGAGAATTCCCGGCTAGCAGCTTCCCTGTGGCGGGGAAGTGCAAACGTACACGTTTTCGGCCGAAAACGCGTTTTCCGGCGAAAACGCACACCACGGCTCTTTCTGAGAAAAAGCAAGCACGGAGGACGAGAACCGCTTTTGCCCTGCGTAGCGTTCCGGGCAGCGGGTAGAACCAGGCAGAGAATTCCCGGCTAGCAGCTTCCCTGTGGCGGGGAAGTGCAAACGTACACGTTTTCGGCCGAAAACGCGTTTTCCGGCGAAAACGCACACCACGGCTCTTTCTGAGAAAAAGCAAGCACGGAGGACGAGAACCGCTTTTGCCCTGCGTAGCGTTCCGGGCAGCGGGTAGAACCAGGCAGAGAATTCCCGGCTAGCAGCTTCCCTGTGGCGGGGAAGTGCAAACGTACACGTTTTCGGCCGAAAACGCGTTTTCCGGCGAAAACGCACACCACGGCTCTTTCTGAGAAAAAGCAAGCACGGAGGACGAGAACCGCTTTTGCCCTGCGTAGCGTTCCGGGCAGCGGGTAGAACCAGGCAGAGAATTCCCGGCTAGCAGCTTCCCTGTGGCGGGGAAGTGCAAACGTACACGTTTTCGGCCGAAAACGCGTTTTCCGGCGAAAACGCACACCACGGCTCTTTCTGAGAAAAAGCAAGCACGGAGGACGAGAACCGCTTTTGCCCTGCGTAGCGTTCCGGGCAGCGGGTAGAACCAGGCAGAGAATTCCCGGCTAGCAGCTTCCCTGTGGCGGGGAAGTGCAAACGTACACGTTTTCGGCCGAAAACGCGTTTTCCGGCGAAAACGCACACCACGGCTCTTTCTGAGAAAAAGCAAGCACGGAGGACGAGAACCGCTTTTGCCCTGCGTAGCGTTCCGGGCAGCGGGTAGAACCAGGCAGAGAATTCCCGGCTAGCAGCTTCCCTGTGGCGGGGAAGTGCAAACGTACACGTTTTCGGCCGAAAACGCGTTTTCCGGCGAAAACGCACACCACGGCTCTTTCTGAGAAAAAGCAAGCACGGAGGACGAGAACCGCTTTTGCCCTGCGTAGCGTTCCGGGCAGCGGGTAGAACCAGGCAGAGAATTCCCGGCTAGCAGCTTCCCTGTGGCGGGGAAGTGCAAACGTACACGTTTTCGGCCGAAAACGCGTTTTCCGGCGAAAACGCACACCACGGCTCTTTCTGAGAAAAAGCAAGCACGGAGGACGAGAACCGCTTTTGCCCTGCGTAGCGTTCCGGGCAGCGGGTAGAACCAGGCAGAGAATTCCCGGCTAGCAGCTTCCCTGTGGCGGGGAAGTGCAAACGTACACGTTTTCGGCCGAAAACGCGTTTTCCGGCGAAAACGCACACCACGGCTCTTTCTGAGAAAAAGCAAGCACGGAGGACGAGAACCGCTTTTGCCCTGCGTAGCGTTCCGGGCAGCGGGTAGAACCAGGCAGAGAATTCCCGGCTAGCAGCTTCCCTGTGGCGGGGAAGTGCAAACGTACACGTTTTCGGCCGAAAACGCGTTTTCCGGCGAAAACGCACACCACGGCTCTTTCTGAGAAAAAGCAAGCACGGAGGACGAGAACCGCTTTTGCCCTGCGTAGCGTTCCGGGCAGCGGGTAGAACCAGGCAGAGAATTCCCGGCTAGCAGCTTCCCTGTGGCGGGGAAGTGCAAACGTACACGTTTTCGGCCGAAAACAGCGTTTTCCGGCGAAAACGCACACCACGGCTCTTTCTGAGAAAAAGCAAGCACGGAGGACGAGAACCGCTTTTGCCCTGCGTAGCGTTCCGGGCAGCGGGTAGAACCAGGCAGAGAATTCCCGGCTAGCAGCTTCCCTGTGGCGGGGAAGTGCAAACGTACACGTTTTCGGCCGAAAACGCGTTTTCCGGCGAAAACGCACACCACGGCTCTTTCTGAGAAAAAGCAAGCACGGAGGACGAGAACCGCTTTTGCCCTGCGTAGCGTTCCGGGCAGCGGGTAGAACCAGGCAGAGAATTCCCGGCTAGCAGCTTCCCTGTGGCGGGGAAGTGCAAACGTACACGTTTTCGGCCGAAAACGCGTTTTCCGGCGAAAACGCACACCACGGCTCTTTCTGAGAAAAAGCAAGCACGGAGGACGAGAACCGCTTTTGCCCTGCGTAGCGTTCCGGGCAGCGGGTAGAACCAGGCAGAGAATTCCCGGCTAGCAGCTTCCCTGTGGCGGGGAAGTGCAAACGTACACGTTTTCGGCCGAAAACGCGTTTTCCGGCGAAAACGCACACCACGGCTCTTTCTGAGAAAAAGCAAGCACGGAGGACGAGAACCGCTTTTGCCCTGCGTAGCGTTCCGGGCAGCGGGTAGAACCAGGCAGAGAATTCCCGGCTAGCAGCTTCCCTGTGGCGGGGAAGTGCAAACGTACACGTTTTCGGCCGAAAACGCGTTTTCCGGCGAAAACGCACACCACGGCTCTTTCTGAGAAAAAGCAAGCACGGAGGACGAGAACCGCTTTTGCCCTGCGTAGCGTTCCGGGCAGCGGGTAGAACCAGGCAGAGAATTCCCGGCTAGCAGCTTCCCTGTGGCGGGGAAGTGCAAACGTACACGTTTTCGGCCGAAAACGCGTTTTCCGGCGAAAACGCACACCACGGCTCTTTCTGAGAAAAAGCAAGCACGGAGGACGAGAACCGCTTTTGCCCTGCGTAGCGTTCCGGGCAGCGGGTAGAACCAGGCAGAGAATTCCCGGCTAGCAGCTTCCCTGTGGCGGGGAAGTGCAAACGTACACGTTTTCGGCCGAAAACGCGTTTTCCGGCGAAAACGCACACCACGGCTCTTTCTGAGAAAAAGCAAGCACGGAGGACGAGAACCGCTTTTGCCCTGCGTAGCGTTCCGGGCAGCGGGTAGAACCAGGCAGAGAATTCCCGGCTAGCAGCTTCCCTGTGGCGGGGAAGTGCAAACGTACACGTTTTCGGCCGAAAACGCGTTTTCCGGCGAAAACGCACACCACGGCTCTTTCTGAGAAAAAGCAAGCACGGAGGACGAGAACCGCTTTTGCCCTGCGTAGCGTTCCGGGCAGCGGGTAGAACCAGGCAGAGAATTCCCGGCTAGCAGCTTCCCTGTGGCGGGGAAGTGCAAACGTACACGTTTTCGGCCGAAAACGCGTTTTCCGGCGAAAACGCACACCACGGCTCTTTCTGAGAAAAAGCAAGCACGGAGGACGAGAACCGCTTTTGCCCTGCGTAGCGTTCCGGGCAGCGGGTAGAACCAGGCAGAGAATTCCCGGCTAGCAGCTTCCCTGTGGCGGGGAAGTGCAAACGTACACGTTTTCGGCCGAAAACGCGTTTTCCGGCGAAAACGCACACCACGGCTCTTTCTGAGAAAAAGCAAGCACGGAGGACGAGAACCGCTTTTGCCCTGCGTAGCGTTCCGGGCAGCGGGTAGAACCAGGCAGAGAATTCCCGGCTAGCAGCTTCCCTGTGGCGGGGAAGTGCAAACGTACACGTTTTCGGCCGAAAACGCGTTTTCCGGCGAAAACGCACACCACGGCTCTTTCTGAGAAAAAGCAAGCACGGAGGACGAGAACCGCTTTTGCCCTGCGTAGCGTTCCGGGCAGCGGGTAGAACCAGGCAGAGAATTCCCGGCTAGCAGCTTCCCTGTGGCGGGGAAGTGCAAACGTACACGTTTTCGGCCGAAAACGCGTTTTCCGGCGAAAACGCACACCACGGCTCTTTCTGAGAAAAAGCAAGCACGGAGGACGAGAACCGCTTTTGCCCTGCGTAGCGTTCCGGGCAGCGGGTAGAACCAGGCAGAGAATTCCCGGCTAGCAGCTTCCCTGTGGCGGGGAAGTGCAAACGTACACGTTTTCGGCCGAAAACGCGTTTTCCGGCGAAAACGCACACCACGGCTCTTTCTGAGAAAAAGCAAGCACGGAGGACGAGAACCGCTTTTGCCCTGCGTAGCGTTCCGGGCAGCGGGTAGAACCAGGCAGAGAATTCCCGGCTAGCAGCTTCCCTGTGGCGGGGAAGTGCAAACGTACACGTTTTCGGCCGAAAACGCGTTTTCCGGCGAAAACGCACACCACGGCTCTTTCTGAGAAAAAGCAAGCACGGAGGACGAGAACCGCTTTTGCCCTGCGTAGCGTTCCGGGCAGCGGGTAGAACCAGGCAGAGAATTCCCGGCTAGCAGCTTCCCTGTGGCGGGGAAGTGCAAACGTACACGTTTTCGGCCGAAAACGCGTTTTCCGGCGAAAACGCACACCACGGCTCTTTCTGAGAAAAAGCAAGCACGGAGGACGAGAACCGCTTTTGCCCTGCGTAGCGTTCCGGGCAGCGGGTAGAACCAGGCAGAGAATTCCCGGCTAGCAGCTTCCCTGTGGCGGGGAAGTGCAAACGTACACGTTTTCGGCCGAAAACGCGTTTTCCGGCGAAAACGCACACCACGGCTCTTTCTGAGAAAAAGCAAGCACGGAGGACGAGAACCGCTTTTGCCCTGCGTAGCGTTCCGGGCAGCGGGTAGAACCAGGCAGAGAATTCCCGGCTAGCAGCTTCCCTGTGGCGGGGAAGTGCAAACGTACACGTTTTCGGCCGAAAACGCGTTTTCCGGCGAAAACGCACACCACGGCTCTTTCTGAGAAAAAGCAAGCACGGAGGACGAGAACCGCTTTTGCCCTGCGTAGCGTTCCGGGCAGCGGGTAGAACCAGGCAGAGAATTCCCGGCTAGCAGCTTCCCTGTGGCGGGGAAGTGCAAACGTACACGTTTTCGGCCGAAAACGCGTTTTCCGGCGAAAACGCACACCACGGCTCTTTCTGAGAAAAAGCAAGCACGGAGGACGAGAACCGCTTTTGCCCTGCGTAGCGTTCCGGGCAGCGGGTAGAACCAGGCAGAGAATTCCCGGCTAGCAGCTTCCCTGTGGCGGGGAAGTGCAAACGTACACGTTTTCGGCCGAAAACGCGTTTTCCGGCGAAAACGCACACCACGGCTCTTTCTGAGAAAAAGCAAGCACGGAGGACGAGAACCGCTTTTGCCCTGCGTAGCGTTCCGGGCAGCGGGTAGAACCAGGCAGAGAATTCCCGGCTAGCAGCTTCCCTGTGGCGGGGAAGTGCAAACGTACACGTTTTCGGCCGAAAACGCGTTTTCCGGCGAAAACGCACACCACGGCTCTTTCTGAGAAAAAGCAAGCACGGAGGACGAGAACCGCTTTTGCCCTGCGTAGCGTTCCGGGCAGCGGGTAGAACCAGGCAGAGAATTCCCGGCTAGCAGCTTCCCTGTGGCGGGGAAGTGCAAACGTACACGTTTTCGGCCGAAAACGCGTTTTCCGGCGAAAACGCACACCACGGCTCTTTCTGAGAAAAAGCAAGCACGGAGGACGAGAACCGCTTTTGCCCTGCGTAGCGTTCCGGGCAGCGGGTAGAACCAGGCAGAGAATTCCCGGCTAGCAGCTTCCCTGTGGCGGGGAAGTGCAAACGTACACGTTTTCGGCCGAAAACGCGTTTTCCGGCGAAAACGCACACCACGGCTCTTTCTGAGAAAAAGCAAGCACGGAGGACGAGAACCGCTTTTGCCCTGCGTAGCGTTCCGGGCAGCGGGTAGAACCAGGCAGAGAATTCCCGGCTAGCAGCTTCCCTGTGGCGGGGAAGTGCAAACGTACACGTTTTCGGCCGAAAACGCGTTTTCCGGCGAAAACGCACACCACGGCTCTTTCTGAGAAAAAGCAAGCACGGAGGACGAGAACCGCTTTTGCCCTGCGTAGCGTTCCGGGCAGCGGGTAGAACCAGGCAGAGAATTCCCGGCTAGCAGCTTCCCTGTGGCGGGGAAGTGCAAACGTACACGTTTTCGGCCGAAAACGCGTTTTCCGGCGAAAACGCACACCACGGCTCTTTCTGAGAAAAAGCAAGCACGGAGGACGAGAACCGCTTTTGCCCTGCGTAGCGTTCCGGGCAGCGGGTAGAACCAGGCAGAGAATTCCCGGCTAGCAGCTTCCCTGTGGCGGGGAAGTGCAAACGTACACGTTTTCGGCCGAAAACGCGTTTTCCGGCGAAAACGCACACCACGGCTCTTTCTGAGAAAAAGCAAGCACGGAGGACGAGAACCGCTTTTGCCCTGCGTAGCGTTCCGGGCAGCGGGTAGAACCAGGCAGAGAATTCCCGGCTAGCAGCTTCCCTGTGGCGGGGAAGTGCAAACGTACACGTTTTCGGCCGAAAACGCGTTTTCCGGCGAAAACGCACACCACGGCTCTTTCTGAGAAAAAGCAAGCACGGAGGACGAGAACCGCTTTTGCCCTGCGTAGCGTTCCGGGCAGCGGGTAGAACCAGGCAGAGAATTCCCGGCTAGCAGCTTCCCTGTGGCGGGGAAGTGCAAACGTACACGTTTTCGGCCGAAAACGCGTTTTCCGGCGAAAACGCACACCACGGCTCTTTCTGAGAAAAAGCAAGCACGGAGGACGAGAACCGCTTTTGCCCTGCGTAGCGTTCCGGGCAGCGGGTAGAACCAGGCAGAGAATTCCCGGCTAGCAGCTTCCCTGTGGCGGGGAAGTGCAAACGTACACGTTTTCGGCCGAAAACGCGTTTTCCGGCGAAAACGCACACCACGGCTCTTTCTGAGAAAAAGCAAGCACGGAGGACGAGAACCGCTTTTGCCCTGCGTAGCGTTCCGGGCAGCGGGTAGAACCAGGCAGAGAATTCCCGGCTAGCAGCTTCCCTGTGGCGGGGAAGTGCAAACGTACACGTTTTCGGCCGAAAACGCGTTTTCCGGCGAAAACGCACACCACGGCTCTTTCTGAGAAAAAGCAAGCACGGAGGACGAGAACCGCTTTTGCCCTGCGTAGCGTTCCGGGCAGCGGGTAGAACCAGGCAGAGAATTCCCGGCTAGCAGCTTCCCTGTGGCGGGGAAGTGCAAACGTACACGTTTTCGGCCGAAAACGCGTTTTCCGGCGAAAACGCACACCACGGCTCTTTCTGAGAAAAAGCAAGCACGGAGGACGAGAACCGCTTTTGCCCTGCGTAGCGTTCCGGGCAGCGGGTAGAACCAGGCAGAGAATTCCCGGCTAGCAGCTTCCCTGTGGCGGGGAAGTGCAAACGTACACGTTTTCGGCCGAAAACGCGTTTTCCGGCGAAAACGCACACCACGGCTCTTTCTGAGAAAAAGCAAGCACGGAGGACGAGAACCGCTTTTGCCCTGCGTAGCGTTCCGGGCAGCGGGTAGAACCAGGCAGAGAATTCCCGGCTAGCAGCTTCCCTGTGGCGGGGAAGTGCAAACGTACACGTTTTCGGCCGAAAACGCGTTTTCCGGCGAAAACGCACACCACGGCTCTTTCTGAGAAAAAGCAAGCACGGAGGACGAGAACCGCTTTTGCCCTGCGTAGCGTTCCGGGCAGCGGGTAGAACCAGGCAGAGAATTCCCGGCTAGCAGCTTCCCTGTGGCGGGGAAGTGCAAACGTACACGTTTTCGGCCGAAAACGCGTTTTCCGGCGAAAACGCACACCACGGCTCTTTCTGAGAAAAAGCAAGCACGGAGGACGAGAACCGCTTTTGCCCTGCGTAGCGTTCCGGGCAGCGGGTAGAACCAGGCAGAGAATTCCCGGCTAGCAGCTTCCCTGTGGCGGGGAAGTGCAAACGTACACGTTTTCGGCCGAAAACGCGTTTTCCGGCGAAAACGCACACCACGGCTCTTTCTGAGAAAAAGCAAGCACGGAGGACGAGAACCGCTTTTGCCCTGCGTAGCGTTCCGGGCAGCGGGTAGAACCAGGCAGAGAATTCCCGGCTAGCAGCTTCCCTGTGGCGGGGAAGTGCAAACGTACACGTTTTCGGCCGAAAACGCGTTTTCCGGCGAAAACGCACACCACGGCTCTTTCTGAGAAAAAGCAAGCACGGAGGACGAGAACCGCTTTTGCCCTGCGTAGCGTTCCGGGCAGCGGGTAGAACCAGGCAGAGAATTCCCGGCTAGCAGCTTCCCTGTGGCGGGGAAGTGCAAACGTACACGTTTTCGGCCGAAAACGCGTTTTCCGGCGAAAACGCACACCACGGCTCTTTCTGAGAAAAAGCAAGCACGGAGGACGAGAACCGCTTTTGCCCTGCGTAGCGTTCCGGGCAGCGGGTAGAACCAGGCAGAGAATTCCCGGCTAGCAGCTTCCCTGTGGCGGGGAAGTGCAAACGTACACGTTTTCGGCCGAAAACGCGTTTTCCGGCGAAAACGCACACCACGGCTCTTTCTGAGAAAAAGCAAGCACGGAGGACGAGAACCGCTTTTGCCCTGCGTAGCGTTCCGGGCAGCGGGTAGAACCAGGCAGAGAATTCCCGGCTAGCAGCTTCCCTGTGGCGGGGAAGTGCAAACGTACACGTTTTCGGCCGAAAACGCGTTTTCCGGCGAAAACGCACACCACGGCTCTTTCTGAGAAAAAGCAAGCACGGAGGACGAGAACCGCTTTTGCCCTGCGTAGCGTTCCGGGCAGCGGGTAGAACCAGGCAGAGAATTCCCGGCTAGCAGCTTCCCTGTGGCGGGGAAGTGCAAACGTACACGTTTTCGGCCGAAAACGCGTTTTCCGGCGAAAACGCACACCACGGCTCTTTCTGAGAAAAAGCAAGCACGGAGGACGAGAACCGCTTTTGCCCTGCGTAGCGTTCCGGGCAGCGGGTAGAACCAGGCAGAGAATTCCCGGCTAGCAGCTTCCCTGTGGCGGGGAAGTGCAAACGTACACGTTTTCGGCCGAAAACGCGTTTTCCGGCGAAAACGCACACCACGGCTCTTTCTGAGAAAAAGCAAGCACGGAGGACGAGAACCGCTTTTGCCCTGCGTAGCGTTCCGGGCAGCGGGTAGAACCAGGCAGAGAATTCCCGGCTAGCAGCTTCCCTGTGGCGGGGAAGTGCAAACGTACACGTTTTCGGCCGAAAACGCGTTTTCCGGCGAAAACGCACACCACGGCTCTTTCTGAGAAAAAGCAAGCACGGAGGACGAGAACCGCTTTTGCCCTGCGTAGCGTTCCGGGCAGCGGGTAGAACCAGGCAGAGAATTCCCGGCTAGCAGCTTCCCTGTGGCGGGGAAGTGCAAACGTACACGTTTTCGGCCGAAAACGCGTTTTCCGGCGAAAACGCACACCACGGCTCTTTCTGAGAAAAAGCAAGCACGGAGGACGAGAACCGCTTTTGCCCTGCGTAGCGTTCCGGGCAGCGGGTAGAACCAGGCAGAGAATTCCCGGCTAGCAGCTTCCCTGTGGCGGGGAAGTGCAAACGTACACGTTTTCGGCCGAAAACGCGTTTTCCGGCGAAAACGCACACCACGGCTCTTTCTGAGAAAAAGCAAGCACGGAGGACGAGAACCGCTTTTGCCCTGCGTAGCGTTCCGGGCAGCGGGTAGAACCAGGCAGAGAATTCCCGGCTAGCAGCTTCCCTGTGGCGGGGAAGTGCAAACGTACACGTTTTCGGCCGAAAACGCGTTTTCCGGCGAAAACGCACACCACGGCTCTTTCTGAGAAAAAGCAAGCACGGAGGACGAGAACCGCTTTTGCCCTGCGTAGCGTTCCGGGCAGCGGGTAGAACCAGGCAGAGAATTCCCGGCTAGCAGCTTCCCTGTGGCGGGGAAGTGCAAACGTACACGTTTTCGGCCGAAAACGCGTTTTCCGGCGAAAACGCACACCACGGCTCTTTCTGAGAAAAAGCAAGCACGGAGGACGAGAACCGCTTTTGCCCTGCGTAGCGTTCCGGGCAGCGGGTAGAACCAGGCAGAGAATTCCCGGCTAGCAGCTTCCCTGTGGCGGGGAAGTGCAAACGTACACGTTTTCGGCCGAAAACGCGTTTTCCGGCGAAAACGCACACCACGGCTCTTTCTGAGAAAAAGCAAGCACGGAGGACGAGAACCGCTTTTGCCCTGCGTAGCGTTCCGGGCAGCGGGTAGAACCAGGCAGAGAATTCCCGGCTAGCAGCTTCCCTGTGGCGGGGAAGTGCAAACGTACACGTTTTCGGCCGAAAACGCGTTTTCCGGCGAAAACGCACACCACGGCTCTTTCTGAGAAAAAGCAAGCACGGAGGACGAGAACCGCTTTTGCCCTGCGTAGCGTTCCGGGCAGCGGGTAGAACCAGGCAGAGAATTCCCGGCTAGCAGCTTCCCTGTGGCGGGGAAGTGCAAACGTACACGTTTTCGGCCGAAAACGCGTTTTCCGGCGAAAACGCACACCACGGCTCTTTCTGAGAAAAAGCAAGCACGGAGGACGAGAACCGCTTTTGCCCTGCGTAGCGTTCCGGGCAGCGGGTAGAACCAGGCAGAGAATTCCCGGCTAGCAGCTTCCCTGTGGCGGGGAAGTGCAAACGTACACGTTTTCGGCCGAAAACGCGTTTTCCGGCGAAAACGCACACCACGGCTCTTTCTGAGAAAAAGCAAGCACGGAGGACGAGAACCGCTTTTGCCCTGCGTAGCGTTCCGGGCAGCGGGTAGAACCAGGCAGAGAATTCCCGGCTAGCAGCTTCCCTGTGGCGGGGAAGTGCAAACGTACACGTTTTCGGCCGAAAACGCGTTTTCCGGCGAAAACGCACACCACGGCTCTTTCTGAGAAAAAGCAAGCACGGAGGACGAGAACCGCTTTTGCCCTGCGTAGCGTTCCGGGCAGCGGGTAGAACCAGGCAGAGAATTCCCGGCTAGCAGCTTCCCTGTGGCGGGGAAGTGCAAACGTACACGTTTTCGGCCGAAAACGCGTTTTCCGGCGAAAACGCACACCACGGCTCTTTCTGAGAAAAAGCAAGCACGGAGGACGAGAACCGCTTTTGCCCTGCGTAGCGTTCCGGGCAGCGGGTAGAACCAGGCAGAGAATTCCCGGCTAGCAGCTTCCCTGTGGCGGGGAAGTGCAAACGTACACGTTTTCGGCCGAAAACGCGTTTTCCGGCGAAAACGCACACCACGGCTCTTTCTGAGAAAAAGCAAGCACGGAGGACGAGAACCGCTTTTGCCCTGCGTAGCGTTCCGGGCAGCGGGTAGAACCAGGCAGAGAATTCCCGGCTAGCAGCTTCCCTGTGGCGGGGAAGTGCAAACGTACACGTTTTCGGCCGAAAACGCGTTTTCCGGCGAAAACGCACACCACGGCTCTTTCTGAGAAAAAGCAAGCACGGAGGACGAGAACCGCTTTTGCCCTGCGTAGCGTTCCGGGCAGCGGGTAGAACCAGGCAGAGAATTCCCGGCTAGCAGCTTCCCTGTGGCGGGGAAGTGCAAACGTACACGTTTTCGGCCGAAAACGCGTTTTCCGGCGAAAACGCACACCACGGCTCTTTCTGAGAAAAAGCAAGCACGGAGGACGAGAACCGCTTTTGCCCTGCGTAGCGTTCCGGGCAGCGGGTAGAACCAGGCAGAGAATTCCCGGCTAGCAGCTTCCCTGTGGCGGGGAAGTGCAAACGTACACTGTTTTCGGCCGAAAACGCGTTTTCCGGCGAAAACGCACACCACGGCTCTTTCTGAGAAAAAGCAAGCACGGAGGACGAGAACCGCTTTTGCCCTGCGTAGCGTTCCGGGCAGCGGGTAGAACCAGGCAGAGAATTCCCGGCTAGCAGCTTCCCTGTGGCGGGGAAGTGCAAACGTACACGTTTTCGGCCGAAAACGCGTTTTCCGGCGAAAACGCACACCACGGCTCTTTCTGAGAAAAAGCAAGCACGGAGGACGAGAACCGCTTTTGCCCTGCGTAGCGTTCCGGGCAGCGGGTAGAACCAGGCAGAGAATTCCCGGCTAGCAGCTTCCCTGTGGCGGGGAAGTGCAAACGTACACGTTTTCGGCCGAAAACGCGTTTTCCGGCGAAAACGCACACCACGGCTCTTTCTGAGAAAAAGCAAGCACGGAGGACGAGAACCGCTTTTGCCCTGCGTAGCGTTCCGGGCAGCGGGTAGAACCAGGCAGAGAATTCCCGGCTAGCAGCTTCCCTGTGGCGGGGAAGTGCAAACGTACACGTTTTCGGCCGAAAACGCGTTTTCCGGCGAAAACGCACACCACGGCTCTTTCTGAGAAAAAGCAAGCACGGAGGACGAGAACCGCTTTTGCCCTGCGTAGCGTTCCGGGCAGCGGGTAGAACCAGGCAGAGAATTCCCGGCTAGCAGCTTCCCTGTGGCGGGGAAGTGCAAACGTACACGTTTTCGGCCGAAAACGCGTTTTCCGGCGAAAACGCACACCACGGCTCTTTCTGAGAAAAAGCAAGCACGGAGGACGAGAACCGCTTTTGCCCTGCGTAGCGTTCCGGGCAGCGGGTAGAACCAGGCAGAGAATTCCCGGCTAGCAGCTTCCCTGTGGCGGGGAAGTGCAAACGTACACGTTTTCGGCCGAAAACGCGTTTTCCGGCGAAAACGCACACCACGGCTCTTTCTGAGAAAAAGCAAGCACGGAGGACGAGAACCGCTTTTGCCCTGCGTAGCGTTCCGGGCAGCGGGTAGAACCAGGCAGAGAATTCCCGGCTAGCAGCTTCCCTGTGGCGGGGAAGTGCAAACGTACACGTTTTCGGCCGAAAACGCGTTTTCCGGCGAAAACGCACACCACGGCTCTTTCTGAGAAAAAGCAAGCACGGAGGACGAGAACCGCTTTTGCCCTGCGTAGCGTTCCGGGCAGCGGGTAGAACCAGGCAGAGAATTCCCGGCTAGCAGCTTCCCTGTGGCGGGGAAGTGCAAACGTACACGTTTTCGGCCGAAAACGCGTTTTCCGGCGAAAACGCACACCACGGCTCTTTCTGAGAAAAAGCAAGCACGGAGGACGAGAACCGCTTTTGCCCTGCGTAGCGTTCCGGGCAGCGGGTAGAACCAGGCAGAGAATTCCCGGCTAGCAGCTTCCCTGTGGCGGGGAAGTGCAAACGTACACGTTTTCGGCCGAAAACGCGTTTTCCGGCGAAAACGCACACCACGGCTCTTTCTGAGAAAAAGCAAGCACGGAGGACGAGAACCGCT
>NW_027437893.1:0-81182 GCF_965140245.1 Athene noctua | reverse complement strand
CCGGGCAGCGGGTAGAACCAGGCAGAGAATTCCCGGCTAGCAGCTTCCCTGTGGCGGGGAAGTGCAAACGTACACGTTTTCGGCCGAAAACGCGTTTTCCGGCGAAAACGCACACCACGGCTCTTTCTGAGAAAAAGCAAGCACGGAGGACGAGAACCGCTTTTGCCCTGCGTAGCGTTCCGGGCAGCGGGTAGAACCAGGCAGAGAATTCCCGGCTAGCAGCTTCCCTGTGGCGGGGAAGTGCAAACGTACACGTTTTCGGCCGAAAACGCGTTTTCCGGCGAAAACGCACACCACGGCTCTTTCTGAGAAAAAGCAAGCACCGAGGACGAGAACCGCTTTTGCCCTGCGTAGCGTTCCGGGCAGCGGGTAGAAGCAGGCAGAGAATTCCCGGCTAGCAGCTTCCCTGTGGCGGGGAAGTGCAAACGTACACGTTTTCGGCCGAAAACGCGTTTTCCGGCGAAAACGCACACCACGGCTCTTTCTGAGAAAAAGCAAGCACGGAGGACGAGAACCGCTATTGCCCTGCGTAGCGTTCCGGGCAGCGGGTAGAACCAGGCAGAGAATTCCCGGCTAGCAGCTTCCCTGTGGCGGGGAAGTGCAAACGTACACGTTTTCGGCCGAAAACGCGTTTTCCGGCGAAAACGCACACCACGGCTCTTTCTGAGAAAAAGCAAGCACGGAGGACGAGAACCGCTTTTGCCCTGCGTAGCGTTCCGGGCAGCGGGTAGAACCAGGCAGAGAATTCCCGGCTAGCAGCTTCCCTGTGGCGGGGAAGTGCAAACGTACACGTTTTCGGCCGAAAACGCGTTTTCCGGCGAAAACGCACACCACGGCTCTTTCTGAGAAAAAGCAAGCACGGAGGACGAGAACCGCTTTTGCCCTGCGTAGCGTTCCGGGCAGCGGGTAGAACCAGGCAGAGAATTCCCGGCTAGCAGCTTCCCTGTGGCGGGGAAGTGCAAACGTACACGTTTTCGGCCGAAAACGCGTTTTCCGGCGAAAACGCACACCACGGCTCTTTCTGAGAAAAAGCAAGCACGGAGGACGAGAACCGCTATTGCCCTGCGTAGCGTTCCGGGCAGCGGGTAGAACCAGGCAGAGAATTCCCGGCTAGCAGCTTCCCTGTGGCGGGGAAGTGCAAACGTACACGTTTTCGGCCGAAAACGCGTTTTCCGGCAAAAACGCACACCACGGCTCTTTCTGAGAAAAAGCAAGCACGGAGGACGAGAACCGCTTTTGCCCTGCGTAGCGTTCCGGGCAGCGGGTAGAACCAGGCAGAGAATTCCCGGCTAGCAGCTTCCCTGTGGCGGGGAAGTGCAAACGTACACGTTTTCGGCCGAAAACGCGTTTTCCGGCGAAAACGCACACCACGGCTCTTTCTGAGAAAAAGCAAGCACGGAGGACGAGAACCGCTTTTGCCCTGCGTAGCGTTCCGGGCAGCGGGTAGAACCAGGCAGAGAATTCCCGGCTAGCAGCTTCCCTGTGGCGGGGAAGTGCAAACGTACACGTTTTCGGCCGAAAACGCGTTTTCCGGCAAAAACGCACACCACGGCTCTTTCTGAGAAAAAGCAAGCACGGAGGACGAGAACCGCTTTTGCCCTGCGTAGCGTTCCGGGCAGCGGGTAGAACCAGGCAGAGAATTCCCGGCTAGCAGCTTCCCTGTGGCGGGGAAGTGCAAACGTACACGTTTTCAGCCGAAAACGCGTTTTCCGGCGAAAAGGCACATCACGGCTCTTTCTGAGAAAAAGCAAGCACGGAGGACGAGAACCGCTTTTGCCCTGCGTAGCGTTCCGGGCAGCGGGTAGAACCAGGCAGAGAATTCCCGGCTAGCAGCTTCCCTGTGGCGGGGAAGTGCAAACGTACACGTTTTCGGCCGAAAACGCGTTTTCCGACGAAAACGCACACCACGGCTCTTTCTGAGAAAAAGCAAGCACGGAGGACGAGAACCGCTTTTGCCCTGCGTAACGTTCCGGGCAGCAGGTAGAACCAGGCAGAGAATTCCCGGCTAGCAGCTTCCCTGTGGCGGGGAAGTGCAAACGTACACGTTTTCGGCCGAAAACGCGTTTTCCGGCGAAAACGCACACCACGGCTCTTTCTGAGAAAAAGCAAGCACGGAGGACGAGAACCGCTTTTGCCCTGCGTAGCGTTCCGGGCAGCGGGTAGAACCAGGCAGAGAATTCCCGGCTAGCAGCTTCCCTGTGGCGGGGAAGTGCAAACGTACACGTTTTCGGCCGAAAACGCGTTTTCCGGCGAAAACGCACACCACGGCTCTTTCTGAGAAAAAGCAAGCACGGAGGACGAGAACCGCTTTTGCCCTGCGTAGCGTTCCGGGCAGCGGGTAGAACCAGGCAGAGAATTCCCGGCTAGCAGCTTCCCTGTGGCGGGGAAGTGCAAACGTACACGTTTTCGGCCGAAAACGCGTTTTCCGGCGAAAACGCACACCACGGCTCTTTCTGAGAAAAAGCAAGCACCGAGGACGAGAACCGCTTTTGCCCTGCGTAGCGTTCCGGGCAGCGGGTAGAAGCAGGCAGAGAATTCCCGGCTAGCAGCTTCCCTGTGGCGGGGAAGTGCAAACGTACACGTTTTCGGCCGAAAACGCGTTTTCCGGCGAAAACGCACACCACGGCTCTTTCTGAGAAAAAGCAAGCACCGAGGACGAGAACCGCTATTGCCCTGCGTAGCGTTCCGGGCAGCGGGTAGAACCAGGCAGAGAATTCCCGGCTAGCAGCTTCCCTGTGGCGGGGAAGTGCAAACGTACACGTTTTCGGCCGAAAACGCGTTTTCCGGCGAAAACGCACACCACGGCTCTTTCTGAGAAAAAGCAAGCACGGAGGACGAGAACCGCTTTTGCCCTGCGTAGCGTTCCGGGCAGCGGGTAGAACCAGGCAGAGAATTCCCGGCTAGCAGCTTCCCTGTGGCGGGGAAGTGCAAACGTACACGTTTTCGGCCGAAAACGCGTTTTCCGGCGAAAACGCACACCACGGCTCTTTCTGAGAAAAAGCAAGCACGTAGGAGGAGAACCGCTTTTGCCCTGCGTAGCGTTCCGGGCAGCGGGTAGAACCAGGCAGAGAATTCCCGGCTAGCAGCTTCCCTGTGGCGGGGAAGTGCAAACGTACACGTTTTCGGCCGAAAACGCGTTTTCCGGCGAAAACGCACACCACGGCTCTTTCTGAGAAAAAGCAAGCACGGAGGACGAGAACCGCTTTTGCCCTGCGTAGCGTTCCGGGCAGCGGGTAGAACCAGGCAGAGAATTCCCGGCTAGCAGCTTCCCTGTGGCGGGGAAGTGCAAACGTACACGTTTTCGGCCGAAAACGCGTTTTCCGGCGAAAACGCACACCACGGCTCTTTCTGAGAAAAAGCAAGCACGGAGGACGAGAACCGCTATTGCCCTGCGTAGCGTTCCGGGCAGCGGGTAGAACCAGGCAGAGAATTCCCGGCTAGCAGCTTCCCTGTGGCGGGGAAGTGCAAACGTACACGTTTTCGGCCGAAAACGCGTTTTCCGGCAAAAACGCACACCAGGGCTCTTTCTGAGAAAAAGCAAGCACGGAGGACGAGAACCGCTTTTGCCCTGCGTAGCGTTCCGGGCAGCGGGTAGAACCAGGCAGAGAATTCCCGGCTAGCAGCTTCCCTGTGGCGGGGAAGTGCAAACGTACACGTTTTCGGCCGAAAACGCGTTTTCCGGCGAAAACGCACACCACGGCTCTTTCTGAGAAAAAGCAAGCACGGAGGACGAGAACCGCTTTTGCCCTGCGTAGCGTTCCGGGCAGCGGGTAGAACCAGGCAGAGAATTCCCGGCTAGCAGCTTCCCTGTGGCGGGGAAGTGCAAACGTACACGTTTTCGGCCGAAAACGCGTTTTCCGGCGAAAACGCACACCACGGCTCTTTCTGAGAAAAAGCAAGCACGGAGGACGAGAACCGCTTTTGCCCTGCGTAGCGTTCCGGGCAGCGGGTAGAACCAGGCAGAGAATTCCCGGCTAGCAGCTTCCCTGTGGCGGGGAAGTGCAAACGTACACGTTTTCAGCCGAAAACGCGTTTTCCGGCGAAAAGGCACACCACGGCTCTTTCTGAGAAAAAGCAAGCACGGAGGACGAGAACCGCTTTTGCCCTGCGTAGCGTTCCGGGCAGCGGGTAGAACCAGGCAGAGAATTCCCGGCTAGCAGCTTCCCTGTGGCGGGGAAGTGCAAACGTACACGTTTTCGGCCGAAAACGCGTTTTCCGATGAAAACGCACACCACGGCTCTTTCTGAGAAAAAGCAAGCACGGAGGACGAGAACCGCTTTTGCCCTGCGTAACGTTCCGGGCAGCGGGTAGAACCAGGCAGAGAATTCCCGGCTAGCAGCTTCCCTGTGGCGGGGAAGTGCAAACGTACACGTTTTCGGCCGAAAACGCGTTTTCCGGCGAAAACGCACACCACGGCTCTTTCTGAGAAAAAGCAAGCACGGAGGACGAGAACCGCTTTTGCCCTGCGTAGCGTTCCGGGCAGCGGGTAGAACCAGGCAGAGAATTCCCGGCTAGCAGCTTCCCTGTGGCGGGGAAGTGCAAACGTACACGTTTTCGGCCGAAAACGCGTTTTCCGGCGAAAACGCACACCACGGCTCTTTCTGAGAAAAAGCAAGCACGGAGGACGAGAACCGCTATTGCCCTGCGTAGCGTTCCGGGCAGCGGGTAGAACCAGGCAGAGAATTCCCGGCTAGCAGCTTCCCTGTGGCGGGGAAGTGCAAACGTACACGTTTTCGGCCGAAAACGCGTTTTCCGGCGAAAACGCACACCACGGCTCTTTCTGAGAAAAAGCAAGCACGGAGGACGAGAACCGCTTTTGCCCTGCGTAGCGTTCCGGGCAGCGGGTAGAACCAGGCAGAGAATTCCCGGCTAGCAGCTTCCCTGTGGCGGGGAAGTGCAAACGTACACGTTTTCGGCCGAAAACGCGTTTTCCGGCGAAAACGCACACCACGGCTCTTTCTGAGAAAAAGCAAGCACGGAGGACGAGAACCGCTTTTGCCCTGCGTAGCGTTCCGGGCAGCGGGTAGAACCAGGCAGAGAATTCCCGGCTAGCAGCTTCCCTGTGGCGGGGAAGTGCAAACGTACACGTTTTCGGCCGAAAACGCGTTTTCCGGCGAAAACGCACACCACGGCTCTTTCTGAGAAAAAGCAAGCACGTAGGAGGAGAACCGCTTTTGCCCTGCGTAGCGTTCCGGGCAGCGGGTAGAACCAGGCAGAGAATTCCCGGCTAGCAGCTTCCCTGTGGCGGGGAAGTGCAAACGTACACGTTTTCGGCCGAAAACGCGTTTTCCGGCGAAAACGCACACCACGGCTCTTTCTGAGAAAAAGCAAGCACGGAGGACGAGAACCGCTTTTGCCCTGCGTAGCGTTCCGGGCAGCGGGTAGAACCAGGCAGAGAATTCCCGGCTAGCAGCTTCCCTGTGGCGGGGAAGTGCAAACGTACACGTTTTCGGCCGAAAACGCGTTTTCCGGCGAAAACGCACACCACGGCTCTTTCTGAGAAAAAGCAAGCACGGAGGACGAGAACCGCTATTGCCCTGCGTAGCGTTCCGGGCAGCGGGTAGAACCAGGCAGAGAATTCCCGGCTAGCAGCTTCCCTGTGGCGGGGAAGTGCAAACGTACACGTTTTCGGCCGAAAACGCGTTTTCCGGCAAAAACGCACACCACGGCTCTTTCTGAGAAAAAGCAAGCACGGAGGACGAGAACCGCTTTTGCCCTGCGTAGCGTTCCGGGCAGCGGGTAGAACCAGGCAGAGAATTCCCGGCTAGCAGCTTCCCTGTGGCGGGGAAGTGCAAACGTACACGTTTTCGGCCGAAAACGCGTTTTCCGGCGAAAACGCACACCACGGCTCTTTCTGAGAAAAAGCAAGCACGGAGGACGAGAACCGCTTTTGCCCTGCGTAGCGTTCCGGGCAGCGGGTAGAACCAGGCAGAGAATTCCCGGCTAGCAGCTTCCCTGTGGCGGGGAAGTGCAAACGTACACGTTTTCGGCCGAAAACGCGTTTTCCGGCGAAAACGCACACCACGGCTCTTTCTGAGAAAAAGCAAGCACGGAGGACGAGAACCGCTTTTGCCCTGCGTAGCGTTCCGGGCAGCGGGTAGAACCAGGCAGAGAATTCCCGGCTAGCAGCTTCCCTGTGGCGGGGAAGTGCAAACGTACACGTTTTCAGCCGAAAACGCGTTTTCCGGCGAAAAGGCACACCACGGCTCTTTCTGAGAAAAAGCAAGCACGGAGGACGAGAACCGCTTTTGCCCTGCGTAGCGTTCCGGGCAGCGGGTAGAACCAGGCAGAGAATTCCCGGCTAGCAGCTTCCCTGTGGCGGGGAAGTGCAAACGTACACGTTTTCGGCCGAAAACGCGTTTTCCGATGAAAACGCACACCACGGCTCTTTCTGAGAAAAAGCAAGCACGGAGGACGAGAACCGCTTTTGCCCTGCGTAACGTTCCGGGCAGCGGGTAGAACCAGGCAGAGAATTCCCGGCTAGCAGCTTCCCTGTGGCGGGGAAGTGCAAACGTACACGTTTTCGGCCGAAAACGCGTTTTCCGGCGAAAACGCACACCACGGCTCTTTCTGAGAAAAAGCAAGCACGGAGGACGAGAACCGCTTTTGCCCTGCGTAGCGTTCCGGGCAGCGGGTAGAACCAGGCAGAGAATTCCCGGCTAGCAGCTTCCCTGTGGCGGGGAAGTGCAAACGTACACGTTTTCGGCCGAAAACGCGTTTTCCGGCGAAAACGCACACCACGGCTCTTTCTGAGAAAAAGCAAGCACGGAGGACGAGAACCGCTATTGCCCTGCGTAGCGTTCCGGGCAGCGGGTAGAACCAGGCAGAGAATTCCCGGCTAGCAGCTTCCCTGTGGCGGGGAAGTGCAAACGTACACGTTTTCGGCCGAAAACGCGTTTTCCGGCGAAAAGGCACACCACGGCTCTTTCTGAGAAAAAGCAAGCACGGAGGAAGAGAACCGCTTTTGCCCTGCGTAGCGTTCCGGGCAGCGGGTAGAAGCAGGC
The DNA here is from genome assembly GCF_965140245.1 of Athene noctua. NCBI lineage: Eukaryota > Metazoa > Chordata > Aves > Strigiformes > Strigidae > Athene > Athene noctua. Next base: position 74,178 of record NW_027437893.1, on the reverse strand, counting down.
AGAGAATTCCCGGCTAGCAGCTTCCCTGTGGCGGGGAAGTGCAAACGTACACGTTTTCGGCCGAAAACGCGTTTTCCGGCGAAAACGCACACCACGGCTCTTTCTGAGAAAAAGCAAGCACGGAGGACGAGAACCGCTTTTGCCCTGCGTAGCGTTCCGGGCAGCGGGTAGAACCAGGCAGAGAATTCCCGGCTAGCAGCTTCCCTGTGGCGGGGAAGTGCAAACGTACACGTTTTCGGCCGAAAACGCGTTTTCCGGCGAAAACGCACACCACGGCTCTTTCTGAGAAAAAGCAAGCACGGAGGACGAGAACCGCTTTTGCCCTGCGTAGCGTTCCGGGCAGCGGGTAGAACCAGGCAGAGAATTCCCGGCTAGCAGCTTCCCTGTGGCGGGGAAGTGCAAACGTACACGTTTTCAGCCGAAAACGCGTTTTCCGGCTAAAAGGCACACCACGGCTCTTTCTGAGAAAAAGCAAGCACGGAGGACGAGAACCGCTTTTGCCCTGCGTAGCGTTCCGGGCAGCGGGTAGAACCAGGCAGAGAATTCCCGGCTAGCAGCTTCCCTGTGGCGGGGAAGTGCAAACGTACACGTTTTCGGCCGAAAACGCGTTTTCCGGCGAAAACGCACACCACGGCTCTTTCTGAGAAAAAGCAAGCACCGAGGACGAGAACCGCTATTGCCCTGCGTAGCGTTCCGGGCAGCGGGTAGAACCAGGCAGAGAATTCCCGGCTAGCAGCTTCCCTGTGGCGGGGAAGTGCAAACGTACACGTTTTCGGCCGAAAACGCGTTTTCCGGCGAAAACGCACACCACGGCTCTTTCTGAGAAAAAGCAAGCACCGAGGACGAGAACCGCTTTTGCCCTGCGTAGCGTTCCGGGCAGCGGGTAGAACCAGGCAGAGAATTCCCGGCTAGCAGCTTCCCTGTGGCGGGGAAGTGCAAACGTACACGTTTTCGGCCGAAAACGCGTTTTCCGGCGAAAAGGCACACCACGGCTCTTTCTGAGAAAAAGCAAGCACGGAGGACGAGAACCGCTTTTGCCCTGCGTAGCGTTCCGGGCAGCGGGTAGAAGCAGGCAGAGAATTCCCGGCTAGCAGCTTCCCTGTGGCGGGGAAGTGCAAGCGTACACGTTTTCGGCCGAAAACGCGTTTTCCGGCGAAAACGCACACCACGGCTCTTTCTGAGAAAAAGCAAGCACGGAGGACGAGAACCGCTTTTGCCCTGCGTAGCGTTCCGGGCAGCGGGTAGAACCAGGCAGAGAATTCCCGGCTAGCAGCTTCCCTGTGGCGGGGAAGTGCAAACGTACACGTTTTCGGCCGAAAACGCGTTTTCCGGCGAAAACGCACACCACGGCTCTTTCTGAGAAAAAGCAAGCACGGAGGACGAGAACCGCTTTTGCCCTGCGTAGCGTTCCGGGCAGCGGGTAGAACCAGGCAGAGAATTCCCGGCTAGCAGCTTCCCTGTGGCGGGGAAGTGCAAACGTACACGTTTTCGGCCGAAAACGCGTTTTCCGGCGAAAACGCACACCACGGCTCTTTCTGAGAAAAAGCAAGCACGGAGGACGAGAACCGCTTTTGCCCTGCGTAGCGTTCCGGGCAGCGGGTAGAACCAGGCAGAGAATTCCCGGCTAGCAGCTTCCCTGTGGCGGGGAAGTGCAAACGTACACGTTTTCGGCCGAAAACGCGTTTTCCGGCGAAAACGCACACCACGGCTCTTTCTGAGAAAAAGCAAGCACGGAGGACGAGAACCGCTTTTGCCCTGCGTAGCGTTCCGGGCAGCGGGTAGAACCAGGCAGAGAATTCCCGGCTAGCAGCTTCCCTGTGGCGGGGAAGTGCAAACGTACACGTTTTCGGCCGAAAACGCGTTTTCCGGCGAAAAGGCACACCACGGCTCTTTCTGAGAAAAAGCAAGCACGGAGGACGAGAACCGCTTTTGCCCTGCGTAGCGTTCCGGGCAGCGGGTAGAACCAGGCAGAGAATTCCCGGCTAGCAGCTTCCCTGTGGCGGGGAAGTGCAAACGTACACGTTTTCGGCCGAAAACGCGTTTTCCGGCGAAAACGCACACCACGGCTCTTTCTGAGAAAAAGCAAGCGCGGAGGACGAGAACCGCTTTTGCCCTGCGTAGCGTTCCGGGCAGCGGGTAGAACCAGGCAGAGAATTCCCGGCTAGCAGCTTCCCTGTGGCGGGGAAGTGCAAACGTACACGTTTTCGGCCGAAAACGCGTTTTCCGGCGAAAACGCACACCACGGCTCTTTCTGAGAAAAAGCAAGCACGGAGGACGAGAACCGCTTTTGCCCTGCGTAGCGTTCCGGGCAGCGGGTAGAACCAGGCAGAGAATTCCCGGCTAGCAGCTTCCCTGTGGCGGGGAAGTGCAAACGTACACGTTTTCGGCCGAAAACGCGTTTTCCGGCGAAAACGCACACCACGGCTCTTTCTGACAAAAAGCAAGCACGGAGGAGGAGAACCGCTTTTGCCCTGCATAACGTTCCGGGCAGCGGGTAGAACCAGGCAGAGAATTCCCGGCTAGCAGCTTCCCTGTGGCGGGGAAGTGCAAACGTACACGTTTTCGGCCGAAAACGCGTTTTCCGGCGAAAACGCACACCACGGCTCTTTCTGAGAAAAAGCAAGCACGGAGGACGAGAACCGCTTTTGCCCTGCGTAGCGTTCCGGGCAGCGGGTAGAACCAGGCAGAGAATTCCCGGCTAGCAGCTTCCCTGTGGCGGGGAAGTGCAAACGTACACGTTTTCGGCCGAAAACGCGTTTTCCGGCGAAAACGCACACCACGGCTCTTTCTGAGAAAAAGCAAGCACGGAGGACGAGAACCGCTTTTGCCCTGCGTAGCGTTCCGGGCAGCGGGTAGAACCAGGCAGAGAATTCCCGGCTAGCAGCTTCCCTGTGGCGGGGAAGTGCAAACGTACACGTTTTCGGCCGAAAACGCGTTTTCCGGCGAAAACGCACACCACGGCTCTTTCTGAGAAAAAGCAAGCACGGAGGACGAGAACCGCTTTTGCCCTGCGTAGCGTTCCGGGCAGCGGGTAGAACCAGGCAGAGAATTCCCGGCTAGCAGCTTCCCTGTGGCGGGGAAGTGCAAACGTACACGTTTTCGGCCGAAAACGCGTTTTCCGGCGAAAACGCACACCACGGCTCTTTCTGAGAAAAAGCAAGCACGGAGGACGAGAACCGCTTTTGCCCTGCGTAGCGTTCCGGGCAGCGGGTAGAAGCAGGCAGAGAATTCCCGGCTAGCAGCTTCCCTGTGGCGGGGAAGTGCAAACGTACACGTTTTCGGCCGAAAACGCGTTTTCCGGCGAAAACGCACACCACGGCTCTTTCTGAGAAAAAGCAAGCACCGAGGACGAGAACCGCTATTGCCCTGCGTAGCGTTCCGGGCAGCGGGTAGAACCAGGCAGAGAATTCCCGGCTAGCAGCTTCCCTGTGGCGGGGAAGTGCAAACGTACACGTTTTCGGCCGAAAACGCGTTTTCCGGCGAAAACGCACACCACGGCTCTTTCTGAGAAAAAGCAAGCACGGAGGACGAGAACCGCTTTTGCCCTGCGTAGCGTTCCGGGCAGCGGGTAGAACCAGGCAGAGAATTCCCGGCTAGCAGCTTCCCTGTGGCGGGGAAGTGCAAACGTACACGTTTTCGGCCGAAAACGCGTTTTCCGGCAAAAACGCACACCACGGCTCTTTCTGAGAAAAAGCAAGCACGGAGGACGAGAACCGCTTTTGCCCTGCGTAGCGTTCCGGGCAGCGGGTAGAACCAGGCAGAGAATTCCCGGCTAGCAGCTTCCCTGTGGCGGGGAAGTGCAAACGTACACGTTTTCGGCCGAAAACGCGTTTTCCGGCGAAAAGGCACACCACGGCTCTTTCTGAGAAAAAGCAAGCACGGAGGACGAGAACCGCTTTTGCCCTGCGTAGCGTTCCGGGCAGCGGGTAGAACCAGGCAGAGAATTCCCGGCTAGCAGCTTCCCTGTGGCGGGGAAGTGCAAACGTACACGTTTTCGGCCGAAAACGCGTTTTCCGGCGAAAACGCACACCAGGGCTCTTTCTGAGAAAAAGCAAGCACCGAGGACGAGAACCGCTTTTGCCCTGCGTAGCGTTCCGGGCAGCGGGTAGAACCAGGCAGAGAATTCCCGGCTAGCAGCTTCCCTGTGGCGGGGAAGTGCAAACGTACACGTTTTCGGCCGAAAACGCGTTTTCCGGCGAAAACGCACACCACGGCTCTTTCTGAGAAAAAGCAAGCACGGAGGACGAGAACCGCTTTTGCCCTGCGTAGCGTTCCGGGCAGCCGGTAGAACCAGGCAGAGAATTCCCGGCTAGCAGCTTCCCTGTGGCGGGGAAGTGCAAACGTACACGTTTTCGGCCGAAAACGCGTTTTCCGGCGAAAACGCACACCACGGCTCTTTCTGAGAAAAAGCAAGCACGGAGGACGAGAACCGCTTTTGCCCTGCGTAGCGTTCCGGGCAGCGGGTAGAACCAGGCAGAGAATTCCCGGCTAGCAGCTTCCCTGTGGCGGGGAAGTGCAAACGTACACGTTTTCGGCCGAAAACGCGTTTTCCGGCGAAAAGGCACACCACGGCTCTTTCTGAGAAAAAGCAAGCACGGAGGACGAGAACCGCTTTTGCCCTGCGTAGCGTTCCGGGCAGCGGGTAGAACCAGGCAGAGAATTCCCGGCTAGCAGCTTCCCTGTGGCGGGGAAGTGCAAACGTACACGTTTTCGGCCGAAAACGCGTTTTCCGGCGAAAACGCACACCACGGCTCTTTCTGAGAAAAAGCAAGCACGGAGGACGAGAACCGCTTTTGCCCTGCGTAGCGTTCCGGGCAGCGGGTAGAACCAGGCAGAGAATTCCCGGCTAGCAGCTTCCCTGTGGCGGGGAAGTGCAAACGTACACGTTTTCGGCCGAAAACGCGTTTTCCGGCGAAAACGCACACCACGGCTCTTTCTGAGAAAAAGCAAGCACGGAGGACGAGAACCGCTTTTGCCCTGCGTAGCGTTCCGGGCAGCGGGTAGAACCAGGCAGAGAATTCCCGGCTAGCAGCTTCCCTGTGGCGGGGAAGTGCAAACGTACACGTTTTCGGCCGAAAACGCGTTTTCCGGCGAAAAGGCACACCACGGCTCTTTCTGAGAAAAAGCAAGCACGGAGGACGAGAACCGCTTTTGCCCTGCGTAGCGTTCCGGGCAGCGGGTAGAAGCAGGCAGAGAATTCCCGGCTAGCAGCTTCCCTGTGGCGGGGAAGTGCAAACGTACACGTTTTCGGCCGAAAACGCGTTTTCCGGCGAAAACGCACACCACGGCTCTTTCTGAGAAAAAGCAAGCGCGGAGGACGAGAACCGCTTTTGCCCTGCGTAGCGTTCCGGGCAGCGGGTAGAACCAGGCAGAGAATTCCCGGCTAGCAGCTTCCCTGTGGCGGGGAAGTGCAAGCGTACACGTTTTCGGCCGAAAACGCGTTTTCCGGCGAAAACGCACACCACGGCTCTTTCTGAGAAAAAGCAAGCACGGAGGACGAGAACCGCTTTTGCCCTGCGTAGCGTTCCGGGCAGCGGGTAGAACCAGGCAGAGAATTCCCGGCTAGCAGCTTCCCTGTGGCGGGGAAGTGCAAACGTACACGTTTTCGGCCGAAAACGCGTTTTCCGGCGAAAACGCACACCACGGCTCTTTCTGAGAAAAAGCAAGCACGGAGGACGAGAACCGCTTTTGCCCTGCGTAGCGTTCCGGGCAGCGGGTAGAACCAGGCAGAGAATTACCGGCTAGCAGCTTCCCTGTGGCGGGGAAGTGCAAACGTACACGTTTTCGGCCGAAAACGCGTTTTCCGGCGAAAACGCACACCACGGCTCTTTCTGACAAAAAGCAAGCACGGAGGAGGAGAACCGCTTTTGCCCTGCATAACGTTCCGGGCAGCGGGTAGAACCAGGCAGAGAATTCCCGGCTAGCAGCTTCCCTGTGGCGGGGAAGTGCAAACGTACACGTTTTCGGCCTAAAACGCGTTTTCCGGCGAAAACGCACACCACGGCTCTTTCTGAGAAAAAGCAAGCACGGAGGACGAGAACCGCTTTTGCCCTGCGTAGCGTTCCGGGCAGCCGGTAGAACCAGGCAGAGAATTCCCGGCTAGCAGCTTCCCTGTGGCGGGGAAGTGCAAACGTACACGTTTTCGGCCGAAAACGCGTTTTCCGGCGAAAACGCACACCACGGCTCTTTCTGAGAAAAAGCAAGCACGGAGGACGAGAACCGCTTTTGCCCTGCGTAGCGTTCCGGGCAGCGGGTAGAACCAGGCAGAGAATTCCCGGCTAGCAGCTTCCCTGTGGCGGGGAAGTGCAAACGTACACGTTTTCGGCCGAAAACGCGTTTTCCGGCGAAAACGCACACCACGGCTCTTTCTGAGAAAAAGCAAGCACGGAGGACGAGAACCGCTTTTGCCCTGCGTAGCGTTCCGGGCAGCCGGTAGAACCAGGCAGAGAATTCCCGGCTAGCAGCTTCCCTGTGGCGGGGAAGTGCAAACGTACACGTTTTCGGCCGAAAACGCGTTTTCCGGCGAAAACGCACACCACGGCTCTTTCTGAGAAAAAGCAAGCACGGAGGACGAGAACCGCTTTTGCCCTGCGTAGCGTTCCGGGCAGCGGGTAGAACCAGGCAGAGAATTCCCGGCTAGCAGCTTCCCTGTGGCGGGGAAGTGCAAACGTACACGTTTTCGGCCGAAAACGCGTTTTCCGGCGAAAAGGCACACCACGGCTCTTTCTGAGAAAAAGCAAGCACGGAGGACGAGAACCGCTTTTGCCCTGCGTAGCGTTCCGGGCAGCGGGTAGAACCAGGCAGAGAATTCCCGGCTAGCAGCTTCCCTGTGGCGGGGAAGTGCAAACGTACACGTTTTCGGCCGAAAACGCGTTTTCCGGCGAAAACGCACACCACGGCTCTTTCTGAGAAAAAGCAAGCACGGAGGACGAGAACCGCTTTTGCCCTGCGTAGCGTTCCGGGCAGCGGGTAGAACCAGGCAGAGAATTCCCGGCTAGCAGCTTCCCTGTGGCGGGGAAGTGCAAACGTACACGTTTTCGGCCGAAAACGCGTTTTCCGGCGAAAACGCACACCACGGCTCTTTCTGAGAAAAAGCAAGCACGGAGGACGAGAACCGCTTTTGCCCTGCGTAGCGTTCCGGGCAGCGGGTAGAACCAGGCAGAGAATTCCCGGCTAGCAGCTTCCCTGTGGCGGGGAAGTGCAAACGTACACGTTTTCGGCCGAAAACGCGTTTTCCGGCGAAAAGGCACACCACGGCTCTTTCTGAGAAAAAGCAAGCACGGAGGACGAGAACCGCTTTTGCCCTGCGTAGCGTTCCGGGCAGCGGGTAGAAGCAGGCAGAGAATTCCCGGCTAGCAGCTTCCCTGTGGCGGGGAAGTGCAAACGTACACGTTTTCGGCCGAAAACGCGTTTTCCGGCGAAAACGCACACCACGGCTCTTTCTGAGAAAAAGCAAGCGCGGAGGACGAGAACCGCTTTTGCCCTGCGTAGCGTTCCGGGCAGCGGGTAGAACCAGGCAGAGAATTCCCGGCTAGCAGCTTCCCTGTGGCGGGGAAGTGCAAGCGTACACGTTTTCGGCCGAAAACGCGTTTTCCGGCGAAAACGCACACCACGGCTCTTTCTGAGAAAAAGCAAGCACGGAGGACGAGAACCGCTTTTGCCCTGCGTAGCGTTCCGGGCAGCGGGTAGAACCAGGCAGAGAATTCCCGGCTAGCAGCTTCCCTGTGGCGGGGAAGTGCAAACGTACACGTTTTCGGCCGAAAACGCGTTTTCCGGCGAAAACGCACACCACGGCTCTTTCTGAGAAAAAGCAAGCACGGAGGACGAGAACCGCTTTTGCCCTGCGTAGCGTTCCGGGCAGCGGGTAGAACCAGGCAGAGAATTACCGGCTAGCAGCTTCCCTGTGGCGGGGAAGTGCAAACGTACACGTTTTCGGCCGAAAACGCGTTTTCCGGCGAAAACGCACACCACGGCTCTTTCTGACAAAAAGCAAGCACGGAGGAGGAGAACCGCTTTTGCCCTGCATAACGTTCCGGGCAGCGGGTAGAACCAGGCAGAGAATTCCCGGCTAGCAGCTTCCCTGTGGCGGGGAAGTGCAAACGTACACGTTTTCGGCCGAAAACGCGTTTTCCGGCGAAAACGCACACCACGGCTCTTTCTGAGAAAAAGCAAGCACGGAGGACGAGAACCGCTTTTGCCCTGCGTAGCGTTCCGGGCAGCCGGTAGAACCAGGCAGAGAATTCCCGGCTAGCAGCTTCCCTGTGGCGGGGAAGTGCAAACGTACACGTTTTCGGCCGAAAACGCGTTTTCCGGCGAAAACGCACACCACGGCTCTTTCTGAGAAAAAGCAAGCACGGAGGACGAGAACCGCTTTTGCCCTGCGTAGCGTTCCGGGCAGCGGGTAGAACCAGGCAGAGAATTCCCGGCTAGCAGCTTCCCTGTGGCGGGGAAGTGCAAACGTACACGTTTTCGGCCGAAAACGCGTTTTCCGGCGAAAACGCACACCACGGCTCTTTCTGAGAAAAAGCAAGCACGGAGGACGAGAACCGCTTTTGCCCTGCGTAGCGTTCCGGGCAGCGGGTAGAACCAGGCAGAGAATTCCCGGCTAGCAGCTTCCCTGTGGCGGGGAAGTGCAAACGTACACGTTTTCGGCCGAAAACGCGTTTTCCGGCGAAAACGCACACCACGGCTCTTTCTGAGAAAAAGCAAGCACCGAGGACGAGAACCGCTTTTGCCCTGCGTAGCGTTCCGGGCAGCGGGTAGAAGCAGGCAGAGAATTCCCGGCTAGCAGCTTCCCTGTGGCGGGGAAGTGCAAACGTACACGTTTTCGGCCGAAAACGCGTTTTCCGGCGAAAACGCACACCACGGCTCTTTCTGAGAAAAAGCAAGCACGGAGGACGAGAACCGCTATTGCCCTGCGTAGCGTTCCGGGCAGCGGGTAGAACCAGGCAGAGAATTCCCGGCTAGCAGCTTCCCTGTGGCGGGGAAGTGCAAACGTACACGTTTTCGGCCGAAAACGCGTTTTCCGGCGAAAACGCACACCACGGCTCTTTCTGAGAAAAAGCAAGCACGGAGGACGAGAACCGCTTTTGCCCTGCGTAGCGTTCCGGGCAGCGGGTAGAACCAGGCAGAGAATTCCCGGCTAGCAGCTTCCCTGTGGCGGGGAAGTGCAAACGTACACGTTTTCGGCCGAAAACGCGTTTTCCGGCGAAAAGGCACACCACGGCTCTTTCTGAGAAAAAGCAAGCACGGAGGACGAGAACCGCTTTTGCCCTGCGTAGCGTTCCGGGCAGCGGGTAGAAGCAGGCAGAGAATTCCCGGCTAGCAGCTTCCCTGTGGCGGGGAAGTGCAAACGTACACGTTTTCGGCCGAAAACGCGTTTTCCGGCGAAAACGCACACCACGGCTCTTTCTGAGAAAAAGCAAGCGCGGAGGACGAGAACCGCTTTTGCCCTGCGTAGCGTTCCGGGCAGCGGGTAGAACCAGGCAGAGAATTCCCGGCTAGCAGCTTCCCTGTGGCGGGGAAGTGCAAGCGTACACGTTTTCGGCCGAAAACGCGTTTTCCGGCGAAAACGCACACCACGGCTCTTTCTGAGAAAAAGCAAGCACGGAGGACGAGAACCGCTTTTGCCCTGCGTAGCGTTCCGGGCAGCGGGTAGAACCAGGCAGAGAATTCCCGGCTAGCAGCTTCCCTGTGGCGGGGAAGTGCAAACGTACACGTTTTCGGCCGAAAACGCGTTTTCCGGCGAAAACGCACACCACGGCTCTTTCTGAGAAAAAGCAAGCACGGAGGACGAGAACCGCTTTTGCCCTGCGTAGCGTTCCGGGCAGCGGGTAGAACCAGGCAGAGAATTCCCGGCTAGCAGCTTCCCTGTGGCGGGGAAGTGCAAACGTACACGTTTTCGGCCGAAAACGCGTTTTCCGGCGAAAACGCACACCACGGCTCTTTCTGACAAAAAGCAAGCACGGAGGAGGAGAACCGCTTTTGCCCTGCATAACGTTCCGGGCAGCGGGTAGAACCAGGCAGAGAATTCCCGGCTAGCAGCTTCCCTGTGGCGGGGAAGTGCAAACGTACACGTTTTCGGCCGAAAACGCGTTTTCCGGCGAAAACGCACACCACGGCTCTTTCTGAGAAAAAGCAAGCACGGAGGACGAGAACCGCTTTTGCCCTGCGTAGCGTTCCGGGCAGCCGGTAGAACCAGGCAGAGAATTCCCGGCTAGCAGCTTCCCTGTGGCGGGGAAGTGCAAACGTACACGTTTTCGGCCGAAAACGCGTTTTCCGGCGAAAACGCACACCACGGCTCTTTCTGAGAAAAAGCAAGCACGGAGGACGAGAACCGCTTTTGCCCTGCGTAGCGTTCCGGGCAGCGGGTAGAACCAGGCAGAGAATTCCCGGCTAGCAGCTTCCCTGTGGCGGGGAAGTGCAAACGTACACGTTTTCGGCCGAAAACGCGTTTTCCGGCGAAAACGCACACCACGGCTCTTTCTGAGAAAAAGCAAGCACGGAGGACGAGAACCGCTTTTGCCCTGCGTAGCGTTCCGGGCAGCGGGTAGAACCAGGCAGAGAATTCCCGGCTAGCAGCTTCCCTGTGGCGGGGAAGTGCAAACGTACACGTTTTCGGCCGAAAACGCGTTTTCCGGCGAAAACGCACACCACGGCTCTTTCTGAGAAAAAGCAAGCACCGAGGACGTGAACCGCTTTTGCCCTGCGTAGCGTTCCGGGCAGCGGGTAGAAGCAGGCAGAGAATTCCCGGCTAGCAGCTTCCCTGTGGCGGGGAAGTGCAAACGTACACGTTTTCGGCCGAAAACGCGTTTTCCGGCGAAAACGCACACCACGGCTCTTTCTGAGAAAAAGCAAGCACCGAGGACGAGAACCGCTATTGCCCTGCGTAGCGTTCCGGGCAGCGGGTAGAACCAGGCAGAGAATTCCCGGCTAGCAGCTTCCCTGTGGCGGGGAAGTGCAAACGTACACGTTTTCGGCCGAAAACGCGTTTTCCGGCGAAAACGCACACCACGGCTCTTTCTGAGAAAAAGCAAGCACGGAGGACGAGAACCGCTTTTGCCCTGCGTAGCGTTCCGGGCAGCGGGTAGAACCAGGCAGAGAATTCCCGGCTAGCAGCTTCCCTGTGGCGGGGAAGTGCAAACGTACACGTTTTCGGCCGAAAACGCGTTTTCCGGCGAAAACGCACACCACGGCTCTTTCTGAGAAAAAGCAAGCACCGAGGACGAGAACCGCTTTTGCCCTGCGTAGCGTTCCGGGCAGCGGGTAGAACCAGGCAGAGAATTCCCGGCTAGCAGCTTCCCTGTGGCGGGGAAGTGCAAACGTACACGTTTTCGGCCGAAAACGCGTTTTCCGGCGAAAAGGCACACCACGGCTCTTTCTGAGAAAAAGCAAGCACGGAGGACGAGAACCGCTTTTGCCCTGCGTAGCGTTCCGGGCAGCGGGTAGAACCAGGCAGAGAATTCCCGGCTAGCAGCTTCCCTGTGGCGGGGAAGTGCAAACGTACACGTTTTCGGCCGAAAACGCGTTTTCCGGCGAAAACGCACACCACGGCTCTTTCTGAGAAAAAGCAAGCACGGAGGACGAGAACCGCTTTTGCCCTGCGTAGCGTTCCGGGCAGCGGGTAGAACCAGGCAGAGAATTCCCGGCTAGCAGCTTCCCTGTGGCGGGGAAGTGCAAACGTACACGTTTTCGGCCGAAAACGCGTTTTCCGGCGAAAAGGCACACCACGGCTCTTTCTGAGAAAAAGCAAGCACGGAGGACGAGAACCGCTTTTGCCCTGCGTAGCGTTCCGGGCAGCGGGTAGAACCAGGCAGAGAATTCCCGGCTAGCAGCTTCCCTGTGGCGGGGAAGTGCAAACGTACACGTTTTCGGCCGAAAACGCGTTTTCCGGCGAAAACGCACACCACGGCTCTTTCTGAGAAAAAGCAAGCACGGAGGAGGAGAACCGCTTTTGCCCTGCGTAACGTTCCGGGCAGCGGGTAGAACCAGGCAGAGAATTCCCGGCTAGCAGCTTCCCTGTGGCGGGGAAGTGCAAACGTACACGTTTTCGGCCAAAAACGCGTTTTCTGGCGAAAACGCACACCACGGCTCTTTCTGAGAAAAAGCAAGCACGGAGGACGAGAACCGCTTTTGCCCTGCGTAGCGTTCCGGGCAGCGGGTAGAACCAGGCAGAGAATTCCCGGCTAGCAGCTTCCCTGTGGCGGGGAAGTGCAAACGTACACGTTTTCGGCCGAAAACGCGTTTTCCGGCAAAAACGCACACCACGGCTCTTTCTGAGAAAAAGCAAGCACGGAGGACGAGAACCGCTTTTGCCCTGCGTAGCGTTCCGGGCAGCGGGTAGAACCAGGCAGAGAATTCCCGGCTAGCAGCTTCCCTGTGGCGGGGAAGTGCAAACGTACACGCTTTCGGCCGAAAACGCGTTTTCCGGCGAAAAGGAACACCACGGCTCTTTCTGAGAAAAAGCAAGCACGTAGGACAAGAACCGCTTTTGCCCTGCGTAGCGTTCCGGGCAGCGGGTAGAACCAGGCAGAGAATTCCCGGCTAGCAGCTTCCCTGTGGCGGGGAAGTGCAAACGTACACGTTTTCGGCCGAAAACGCGTTTTCCGGCGAAAAGGAACACCACGGCTCTTTCTGAGAAAAAGCAAGCACGGAGGACGAGAACCGCTTTTGCCCTGCGTAGCGTTCCGGGCAGCGGGTAGAACCAGGCAGAGAATTCCCGGCTAGCAGCTTCCCTGTGGCGGGGAAGTGCAAACGTACACGTTTTCGGCCGAAAACGCGTTTTCCGGCGAAAACGCACACCACGGCTCTTTCTGAGAAAAAGCAAGCACGGAGGACGAGAACCGCTTTTGCCCTGCGTAGCGTTCCGGGCAGCGGGTAGAACCAGGCAGAGAATTCCCGGCTAGCAGCTTCCCTGTGGCGGGGAAGTGCAAACGTACACGTTTTCGGCCGAAAACGCGTTTTCCGGCGAAAACGCACACCACGGCTCTTTCTGAGAAAAAGCAAGCACGGAGGACGAGAACCGCTTTTGCCCTGCGTAGCGTTCCGGGCAGCGGGTAGAACCAGGCAGAGAATTCCCGGCTAGCAGCTTCCCTGTGGCGGGGAAGTGCAAACGTACACGTTTTCGGCCGAAAACGCGTTTTCCGGCGAAAACGCACACCACGGCTCTTTCTGAGAAAAAGCAAGCACGGAGGACGAGAACCGCTTTTGCCCTGCGTAGCGTTCCGGGCAGCGGGTAGAACCAGGCAGAGAATTCCCGGCTAGCAGCTTCCCTGTGGCGGGGAAGTGCAAACGTACACGTTTTCGGCCGAAAACGCGTTTTCCGGCGAAAAGGCACACCACGGCTCTTTCTGAGAAAAAGCAAGCACGGAGGACGAGAACCGCTTTTGCCCTGCGTAGCGTTCCGGGCAGCGGGTAGAACCAGGCAGAGAATTCCCGGCTAGCAGCTTCCCTGTGGCGGGGAAGTGCAAACGTACACGTTTTCGGCCGAAAACGCGTTTTCCGGCGAAAACGCACACCACGGCTCTTTCTGAGAAAAAGCAAGCACGGAGGACGAGAACCGCTTTTGCCCTGCGTAGCGTTCCGGGCAGCGGGTAGAAGCAGGCAGAGAATTCCCGGCTAGCAGCTTCCCTGTGGCGGGGAAGTGCAAACGTACACGTTTTCGGCCGAAAACGCGTTTTCCGGCGAAAACGCACACCACGGCTCTTTCTGAGAAAAAGCAAGCACGGAGGACGAGAACCGCTTTTGCCCTGCGTAGCGTTCCGGGCAGCGGGTAGAACCAGGCAGAGAATTCCCGGCTAGCAGCTTCCCTGTGGCGGGGAAGTGCAAACGTACACGTTTTCGGCCGAAAACGCGTTTTCCGGCGAAAAGGCACACCACGGCTCTTTCTGAGAAAAAGCAAGCACGGAGGACGAGAACCGCTTTTGCCCTGCGTAGCGTTCCGGGCAGCGGGTAGAAGCAGGCAGAGAATTCCCGGCTAGCAGCTTCCCTGTGGCGGGGAAGTGCAAACGTACACGTTTTCGGCCGAAAACGCGTTTTCCGGCGAAAACGCACACCACGGCTCTTTCTGAGAAAAAGCAAGCGCGGAGGACGAGAACCGCTTTTGCCCTGCGTAGCGTTCCGGGCAGCGGGTAGAACCAGGCAGAGAATTCCCGGCTAGCAGCTTCCCTGTGGCGGGGAAGTGCAAACGTACACGTTTTCGGCCGAAAACGCCTTTTCCGGCGAAAACGCACACCACGGCTCTTTCTGAGAAAAAGCAAGCACGGAGGACGAGAACCGCTTTTGCCCTGCGTAGCGTTCCGGGCAGCGGGTAGAACCAGGCAGAGAATTCCCGGCTAGCAGCTTCCCTGTGGCGGGGAAGTGCAAACGTACACGTTTTCGGCCGAAAACGCGTTTTCCGGCGAAAACGCACACCACGGCTCTTTCTGAGAAAAAGCAAGCACGGAGGACGAGAACCGCTTTTGCCCTGCGTAGCGTTCCGGGCAGCGGGTAGAAGCAGGCAGAGAATTCCCGGCTAGCAGCTTCCCTGTGGCGGGGAAGTGCAAACGTACACGTTTTCGGCCGAAAACGCGTTTTCCGGCGAAAACGCACACCACGGCTCTTTCTGACAAAAAGCAAGCACGGAGGAGGAGAACCGCTTTTGCCCTGCATAACGTTCCGGGCAGCGGGTAGAACCAGGCAGAGAATTCCCGGCTAGCAGCTTCCCTGTGGCGGGGAAGTGCAAACGTACACGTTTTCGGCCGAAAACGCGTTTTCCGGCGAAAACGCACACCACGGCTCTTTCTGAGAAAAAGCAAGCACGGAGGACGAGAACCGCTTTTGCCCTGCGTAGCGTTCCGGGCAGCGGGTAGAACCAGGCAGAGAATTCCCGGCTAGCAGCTTCCCTGTGGCGGGGAAGTGCAAACGTACACGTTTTCGGCCGAAAACGCCTTTTCCGGCGAAAACGCACACCACGGCTCTTTCTGAGAAAAAGCAAGCACGGAGGACGAGAACCGCTTTTGCCCTGCGTAGCGTTCCGGGCAGCGGGTAGAACCAGGCAGAGAATTCCCGGCTAGCAGCTTCCCTGTGGCGGGGAAGTGCAAACGTACACGTTTTCGGCCGAAAACGCGTTTTCCGGCGAAAACGCACACCACGGCTCTTTCTGAGAAAAAGCAAGCACGGAGGACGAGAACCGCTTTTGCCCTGCGTAGCGTTCCGGGCAGCGGGTAGAAGCAGGCAGAGAATTCCCGGCTAGCAGCTTCCCTGTGGCGGGGAAGTGCAAACGTACACGTTTTCGGCCGAAAACGCGTTTTCCGGCGAAAACGCACACCACGGCTCTTTCTGACAAAAAGCAAGCACGGAGGAGGAGAACCGCTTTTGCCCTGCATAACGTTCCGGGCAGCGGGTAGAACCAGGCAGAGAATTCCCGGCTAGCAGCTTCCCTGTGGCGGGGAAGTGCAAACGTACACGTTTTCGGCCGAAAACGCGTTTTCCGGCGAAAACGCACACCACGGCTCTTTCTGAGAAAAAGCAAGCACGGAGGACGAGAACCGCTTTTGCCCTGCGTAGCGTTCCGGGCAGCGGGTAGAACCAGGCAGAGAATTCCCGGCTAGCAGCTTCCCTGTGGCGGGGAAGTGCAAACGTACACGTTTTCGGCCGATAACGCGTTTTCCGGCGAAAACGCACACCACGGCTCTTTCTGAGAAAAAGCAAGCACGGAGGACGAGAACCGCTTTTGCCCTGCGTAGCGTTCCGGGCAGCGGGTAGAACCAGGCAGAGAATTCCCGGCTAGCAGCTTCCCTGTGGCGGGGAAGTGCAAACGTACACGTTTTCGGCCGAAAACGCGTTTTCCGGCGAAAACGCACACCACGGCTCTTTCTGAGAAAAAGCAAGCACGGAGGACGAGAACCGCTTTTGCCCTGCGTAGCGTTCCGGGCAGCGGGTAGAACCAGGCAGAGAATTCCCGGCTAGCAGCTTCCCTGTGGCGGGGAAGTGCAAACGTACACGTTTTCGGCCGAAAACGCGTTTTCCGGCGAAAACGCACACCACGGCTCTTTCTGAGAAAAAGCAAGCACGGAGGACGAGAACCGCTTTTGCCCTGCGTAGCGTTCCGGGCAGCGGGTAGAAGCAGGCAGAGAATTCCCGGCTAGCAGCTTCCCTGTGGCGGGGAAGTGCAAACGTACACGTTTTCGGCCGAAAACGCGTTTTCCGGCGAAAACGCACACCACGGCTCTTTCTGAGAAAAAGCAAGCACGGAGGACGAGAACCGCTATTGCCCTGCGTAGCGTTCCGGGCAGCGGGTAGAACCAGGCAGAGAATTCCCGGCTAGCAGCTTCCCTGTGGCGGGGAAGTGCAAACGTACACGTTTTCGGCCGAAAACGCGTTTTCCGGCGAAAACGCACACCACGGCTCTTTCTGAGAAAAAGCAAGCACGGAGGACGAGAACCGCTTTTGCCCTGCGTAGCGTTCCGGGCAGCGGGTAGAACCAGGCAGAGAATTCCCGGCTAGCAGCTTCCCTGTGGCGGGGAAGTGCAAACGTACACGTTTTCGGCCGAAAACGCGTTTTCCGGCAAAAACGCACACCACGGCTCTTTCTGAGAAAAAGCAAGCACGGAGGACGAGAACCGCTTTTGCCCTGCGTAGCGTTCCGGGCAGCGGGTAGAACCAGGCAGAGAATTCCCGGCTAGCAGCTTCCCTGTGGCGGGGAAGTGCAAACGTACACGTTTTCGGCCGAAAACGCGTTTTCCGGCGAAAAGGCACACCACGGCTCTTTCTGAGAAAAAGCAAGCACGGAGGACGAGAACCGCTTTTGCCCTGCGTAGCGTTCCGGGCAGCGGGTAGAACCAGGCAGAGAATTCCCGGCTAGCAGCTTCCCTGTGGCGGGGAAGTGCAAACGTACACGTTTTCGGCCGAAAACGCGTTTTCCGGCGAAAACGCACACCACGGCTCTTTCTGAGAAAAAGCAAGCACGGAGGACGAGAACCGCTTTTGCCCTGCGTAGCGTTCCGGGCAGCGGGTAGAACCAGGCAGAGAATTCCCGGCTAGCAGCTTCCCTGTGGCGGGGAAGTGCAAACGTACACGTTTTCGGCCGAAAACGCGTTTTCCGGCGAAAAGGCACACCACGGCTCTTTCTGAGAAAAAGCAAGCACGGAGGACGAGAACCGCTTTTGCCCTGCGTAGCGTTCCGGGCACCGGGTAGAACCAGGCAGAGAATTCCCGGCTAGCAGCTTCCCTGTGGCGGGGAAGTGCAAACGTACACGTTTTCGGCCGAAAACGCGTTTTCCGGCGAAAACGCACACCAGGGCTCTTTCTGAGAAAAAGCAAGCACGGAGGACGAGAACCGCTTTTGCCCTGCGTAGCGTTCCGGGCAGCGGGTAGAACCAGGCAGAGAATTCCCGGCTAGCAGCTTCCCTGTGGCGGGGAAGTGCAAACGTACACGTTTTCGGCCGAAAACGCGTTTTCCGGCGAAAACGCACACCACGGCTCTTTCTGAGAAAAAGCAAGCACGGAGGACGAGAACCGCTTTTGCCCTGCGTAGCGTTCCGGGCAGCGGGTAGAACCAGGCAGAGAATTCCCGGCTAGCAGCTTCCCTGTGGCGGGGAAGTGCAAACGTACACGTTTTCGGCCGAAAACGCGTTTTCCGGCGAAAACGCACACCACGGCTCTTTCTGAGAAAAAGCAAGCACGGAGGACGAGAACCGCTTTTGCCCTGCGTAGCGTTCCGGGCAGCGGGTAGAACCAGGCAGAGAATTCCCGGCTAGCAGCTTCCCTGTGGCGGGGAAGTGCAAACGTACACGTTTTCGGCCGAAAACGCGTTTTCCGGCGAAAAGGCACACCACGGCTCTTTCTGAGAAAAAGCAAGCACGGAGGACGAGAACCGCTTTTGCCCTGCGTAGCGTTCCGGGCAGCGGGTAGAACCAGGCAGAGAATTCCCGGCTAGCAGCTTCCCTGTGGCGGGGAAGTGCAAACGTACACGTTTTCGGCCGAAAACGCGTTTTCCGGCGAAAACGCACACCACGGCTCTTTCTGAGAAAAAGCAAGCACGGAGGAGGAGAACCGCTTTTGCCCTGCGTAACGTTCCGGGCAGCGGGTAGAACCAGGCAGAGAATTCCCGGCTAGCAGCTTCCCTGTGGCGGGGAAGTGCAAACGTACACGTTTTCGGCCAAAAACGCGTTTTCCGGCGAAAACGCACACCACGGCTCTTTCTGAGAAAAAGCAAGCACGGAGGACGAGAACCGCTTTTGCCCTGCGTAGCGTTCCGGGCAGCGGGTAGAACCAGGCAGAGAATTCCCGGCTAGCAGCTTCCCTGTGGCGGGGAAGTGCAAACGTACACGTTTTCGGCCGAAAACGCGTTTTCCGGCAAAAACGCACACCACGGCTCTTTCTGAGAAAAAGCAAGCACGGAGGACGAGAACCGCTTTTGCCCTGCGTAGCGTTCCGGGCAGCGGGTAGAACCAGGCAGAGAATTCCCGGCTAGCAGCTTCCCTGTGGCGGGGAAGTGCAAACGTACACGTTTTCGGCCGAAAACGCGTTTTCCGGCGAAAAGGAACACCACGGCTCTTTCTGAGAAAAAGCAAGCACGTAGGACGAGAACCGCTTTTGCCCTGCGTAGCGTTCCGGGCAGCGGGTAGAACCAGGCAGAGAATTCCCGGCTAGCAGCTTCCCTGTGGCGGGGAAGTGCAAACGTACACGTTTTCGGCCGAAAACGCGTTTTCCGGCGAAAACGCACACCAGGGCTCTTTCTGAGAAAAAGCAAGCACGGAGGACGAGAACCGCTTTTGCCCTGCGTAGCGTTCCGGGCAGCGGGTAGAACCAGGCAGAGAATTCCCGGCTAGCAGCTTCCCTGTGGCGGGGAAGTGCAAACGTACACGTTTTCGGCCGAAAACGCGTTTTCCGGCGAAAACGCACACCACGGCTCTTTCTGAGAAAAAGCAAGCACGGAGGACGAGAACCGCTTTTGCCCTGCGTAGCGTTCCGGGCAGCGGGTAGAACCAGGCAGAGAATTCCCGGCTAGCAGCTTCCCTGTGGCGGGGAAGTGCAAACGTACACGTTTTCGGCCGAAAACGCGTTTTCCGGCGAAAACGCACACCACGGCTCTTTCTGAGAAAAAGCAAGCACGGAGGACGAGAACCGCTTTTGCCCTGCGTAGCGTTCCGGGCAGCGGGTAGAACCAGGCAGAGAATTCCCGGCTAGCAGCTTCCCTGTGGCGGGGAAGTGCAAACGTACACGTTTTCGGCCGAAAACGCGTTTTCCGGCGAAAAGGCACACCACGGCTCTTTCTGAGAAAAAGCAAGCACGGAGGACGAGAACCGCTTTTGCCCTGCGTAGCGTTCCGGGCAGCGGGTAGAACCAGGCAGAGAATTCCCGGCTAGCAGCTTCCCTGTGGCGGGGAAGTGCAAACGTACACGTTTTCGGCCGAAAACGCGTTTTCCGGCGAAAACGCACACCACGGCTCTTTCTGAGAAAAAGCAAGCACGGAGGAGGAGAACCGCTTTTGCCCTGCGTAACGTTCCGGGCAGCGGGTAGAACCAGGCAGAGAATTCCCGGCTAGCAGCTTCCCTGTGGCGGGGAAGTGCAAACGTACACGTTTTCGGCCAAAAACGCGTTTTCCGGCGAAAACGCACACCACGGCTCTTTCTGAGAAAAAGCAAGCACGGAGGACGAGAACCGCTTTTGCCCTGCGTAGCGTTCCGGGCAGCGGGTAGAACCAGGCAGAGAATTCCCGGCTAGCAGCTTCCCTGTGGCGGGGAAGTGCAAACGTACACGTTTTCGGCCGAAAACGCGTTTTCCGGCAAAAACGCACACCACGGCTCTTTCTGAGAAAAAGCAAGCACGGAGGACGAGAACCGCTTTTGCCCTGCGTAGCGTTCCGGGCAGCGGGTAGAACCAGGCAGAGAATTCCCGGCTAGCAGCTTCCCTGTGGCGGGGAAGTGCAAACGTACACGTTTTCGGCCGAAAACGCGTTTTCCGGCGAAAAGAACACCACGGCTCTTTCTGAGAAAAAGCAAGCACGTAGGACGAGAACCGCTTTTGCCCTGCGTAGCGTTCCGGGCAGCGGGTAGAACCAGGCAGAGAATTCCCGGCTAGCAGCTTCCCTGTGGCGGGGAAGTGCAAACGTACACGTTTTCGGCCGAAAACGCGTTTTCCGGCGAAAAGGAACACCACGGCTCTTTCTGAGAAAAAGCAAGCACGGAGGACGAGAACCGCTTTTGCCCTGCGTAGCGTTCCGGGCAGCGGGTAGAACCAGGCAGAGAATTCCCGGCTAGCAGCTTCCCTGTGGCGGGGAAGTGCAAACGTACACGTTTTCGGCCGAAAACGCGTTTTCCGGCGAAAACGCACACCACGGCTCTTTCTGAGAAAAAGCAAGCACGGAGGACGAGAACCGCTTTTGCCCTGCGTAGCGTTCCGGGCAGCGGGTAGAACCAGGCAGAGAATTCCCGGCTAGCAGCTTCCCTGTGGCGGGGAAGTGCAAACGTACACGTTTTCGGCCGAAAACGCGTTTTCCGGCGAAAACGCACACCACGGCTCTTTCTGAGAAAAAGCAAGCACGGAGGACGAGAACCGCTTTTGCCCTGCGTAGCGTTCCGGGCAGCGGGTAGAACCAGGCAGAGAATTCCCGGCTAGCAGCTTCCCTGTGGCGGGGAAGTGCAAACGTACACGTTTTCGGCCGAAAACGCGTTTTCCGGCGAAAACGCACACCACGGCTCTTTCTGAGAAAAAGCAAGCACGGAGGACGAGAACCGCTTTTGCCCTGCGTAGCGTTCCGGGCAGCGGGTAGAACCAGGCAGAGAATTCCCGGCTAGCAGCTTCCCTGTGGCGGGGAAGTGCAAACGTACACGTTTTCGGCCGAAAACGCGTTTTCCGGCGAAAACGCACACCACGGCTCTTTCTGAGAAAAAGCAAGCACGGAGGACGAGAACCGCTTTTGCCCTGCGTAGCGTTCCGGGCAGCGGGTAGAACCAGGCAGAGAATTCCCGGCTAGCAGCTTCCCTGTGGCGGGGAAGTGCAAACGTACACGTTTTCGGCCGAAAACGCGTTTTCCGGCGAAAAGGAACACCACGGCTCTTTCTGAGAAAAAGCAAGCACGGAGGACGAGAACCGCTTTTGCCCTGCGTAGCGTTCCGGGCAGCGGGTAGAAGCAGGCAGAGAATTCCCGGCTAGCAGCTTCCCTGTGGCGGGGAAGTACAAACGTACACGTTTTCGGCCGAAAACGCGTTTTCCGGCGAAAACGCACACCACGGCTCTTTCTGAGAAAAAGCAAGCGCGGAGGACGAGAACCGCTTTTGCCCTGCGTAGCGTTCCGGGCAGCGGGTAGAACCAGGCAGAGAATTCCCGGCTAGCAGCTTCCCTGTGGCGGGGAAGTGCAAACGTACACGTTTTCGGCCGAAAACGCGTTTTCCAGCGAAAACGCACACCACGGCTCTTTCTGAGAAAAAGCAAGCACGGAGGACGAGAACCGCTTTGCCCTGCGTAGCGTTCCGGGCAGCGGGTAGAACCAGGCAGAGAATTCCCGGCTAGCAGCTTCCCTGTGGCGGGGAAGTGCAAACGTACACGTTTTCGGCCGAAAACGCGTTTTCCGGCGAAAACGCACACCACGGCTCTTTCTGAGAAAAAGCAAGCACGGAGGACGAGAACCGCTTTTGCCCTGCGTAGCGTTCCGGGCAGCGGGTAGAAGCAGGCAGAGAATTCCCGGCTAGCAGCTTCCCTGTGGCGGGGAAGTGCAAACGTACACGTTTTCGGCCGAAAACGCGTTTTCCGGCGAAAACGCACACCACGGCTCTTTCTGAGAAAAAGCAAGCACGGAGGACGAGAACCGCTTTTGCCCTGCGTAGCGTTCCGGGCAGCGGGTAGAACCAGGCAGAGAATTCCCGGCTAGCAGCTTCCCTGTGGCGGGGAAGTGCAAACGTACACGTTTTCGGCCGAAAACGCGTTTTCCGGCGAAAACGCACACCACGGCTCTTTCTGAGAAAAAGCAAGCACGGAGGACGAGAACCGCTTTTGCCCTGCGTAGCGTTCCGGGCAGCGGGTAGAACCAGGCAGAGAATTCCCGGCTAGCAGCTTCCCTGTGGCGGGGAAGTGCAAACGTACACGTTTTTGGCCGAAAACGCGTTTTCCGGCGAAAACGCACACCACGGCTCTTTCTGAGAAAAAGCAAGCACGGAGGACGAGAACCGCTTTTGCCCTGCGTAGCGTTCCGGGCAGCGGGTAGAACCAGGCAGAGAATTCCCGGCTAGCAGCTTCCCTGTGGCGGGGAAGTGCAAACGTACACGTTTTCGGCCGAAAACGCGTTTTCCGGCGAAAACGCACACCACGGCTCTTTCTGAGAAAAAGCAAGCACGGAGGACGAGAACCGCTTTTGCCCTGCGTAGCGTTCCGGGCAGCGGGTAGAACCAGGCAGAGAATTCCCGGCTAGCAGCTTCCCTGTGGCGGGGAAGTGCAAACGTACACGTTTTCGGCCGAAAACGCGTTTTCCGGCGAAAACGCACACCACGGCTCTTTCTGACAAAAAGCAAGCACGGAGGAGGAGAACCGCTTTTGCCCTGCATAACGTTCCGGGCAGCGGGTAGAACCAGGCAGAGAATTCCCGGCTAGCAGCTTCCCTGTGGCGGGGAAGTGCAAACGTACACGTTTTCGGCCGAAAACGCGTTTTCCGGCGAAAACGCACACCACGGCTCTTTCTGAGAAAAAGCAAGCACGGAGGACGAGAACCGCTTTTGCCCTGCGTAGCGTTCCGGGCAGCGGGTAGAACCAGGCAGAGAATTCCCGGCTAGCAGCTTCCCTGTGGCGGGGAAGTGCAAACGTACACGTTTTCGGCGGAAAACGCGTTTTCCGGCGAAAACGCACACCACGGCTCTTTCTGAGAAAAAGCAAGCACCGAGGACGAGAACCGCTATTGCCCTGCGTAGCGTTCCGGGCAGCGGGTAGAACCAGGCAGAGAATTCCCGGCTAGCAGCTTCCCTGTGGCGGGGAAGTGCAAACGTACACGTTTTCGGCCGAAAACGCGTTTTCCGGCGAAAACGCACACCACGGCTCTTTCTGAGAAAAAGCAAGCACGGAGGACGAGAACCGCTTTTGCCCTGCGTAGCGTTCCGGGCAGCGGGTAGAACCAGGCAGAGAATTCCCGGCTAGCAGCTTCCCTGTGGCGGGGAAGTGCAAACGTACACGTTTTCGGCCGAAAACGCGTTTTCCGGCGAAAACGCACACCACGGCTCTTTCTGAGAAAAAGCAAGCACGGAGGACGAGAACCGCTTTTGCCCTGCGTAGCGTTCCGGGCAGCGGGTAGAACCAGGCAGAGAATTCCCGGCTAGCAGCTTCCCTGTGGCGGGGAAGTGCAAACGTACACGTTTTCGGCCGAAAACGCGTTTTCCGGCGAAAACGCACACCACGGCTCTTTCTGAGAAAAAGCAAGCACGGAGGACGAGAACCGCTTTTGCCCTGCGTAGCGTTCCGGGCAGCGGGTAGAACCAGGCAGAGAATTCCCGGCTAGCAGCTTCCCTGTGGCGGGGAAGTGCAAACGTACACGTTTTCGGCCGAAAACGCGTTTTCCGGCGAAAACGCACACCACGGCTCTTTCTGAGAAAAAGCAAGCACGGAGGACGAGAACCGCTTTTGCCCTGCGTAGCGTTCCGGGCAGCGGGTAGAACCAGGCAGAGAATTCCCGGCTAGCAGCTTCCCTGTGGCGGGGAAGTGCAAACGTACACGTTTTCGGCCGAAAACGCGTTTTCCGGCGAAAAGGCACACCACGGCTCTTTCTGAGAAAAAGCAAGCACGGAGGACGAGAACCGCTTTTGCCCTGCGTAGCGTTCCGGGCAGCGGGTAGAACCAGGCAGAGAATTCCCGGCTAGCAGCTTCCCTGTGGCGGGGAAGTGCAAACGTACACGTTTTCGGCCGAAAACGCGTTTTCCGGCGAAAACGCACACCACGGCTCTTTCTGAGAAAAAGCAAGCACGGAGGACGAGAACCGCTTTTGCCCTGCGTAGCGTTCCGGGCAGCCGGTAGAACCAGGCAGAGAATTCCCGGCTAGCAGCTTCCCTGTGGCGGGGAAGTGCAAACGTACACGTTTTCGGCCGAAAACGCGTTTTCCGGCGAAAACGCACACCACGGCTCTTTCTGAGAAAAAGCAAGCACGGAGGACGAGAACCGCTTTTGCCCTGCGTAGCGTTCCGGGCAGCGGGTAGAACCAGGCAGAGAATTCCCGGCTAGCAGCTTCCCTGTGGCGGGGAAGTGCAAACGTACACGTTTTCGGCCGAAAACGCGTTTTCCGGCGAAAACGCACACCACGGCTCTTTCTGAGAAAAAGCAAGCACGGAGGACGAGAACCGCTTTTGCCCTGCGTAGCGTTCCGGGCAGCGGGTAGAACCAGGCAGAGAATTCCCGGCTAGCAGCTTCCCTGTGGCGGGGAAGTGCAAACGTACACGTTTTCGGCCGAAAACGCGTTTTCCGGCGAAAACGCACACCACGGCTCTTTCTGAGAAAAAGCAAGCACGGAGGAGGAGAACCGCTTTTGCCCTGGCGTAACGTTCCGGGCAGCGGGTAGAACCAGGCAGAGAATTCCCGGCTAGCAGCTTCCCTGTGGCGGGGAAGTGCAAACGTACACGTTTTCGGCCGAAAACGCGTTTTCCGGCGAAAACGCACACCACGGCTCTTTCTGAGAAAAAGCAAGCACGGAGGACGAGAACCGCTTTTGCCCTGCGTAGCGTTCCGGGCAGCGGGTAGAACCAGGCAGAGAATTCCCGGCTAGCAGCTTCCCTGTGGCGGGGAAGTGCAAACGTACACGTTTTCGGCCGAAAACGCGTTTTCCGGCGAAAACGCACACCACGGCTCTTTCTGAGAAAAAGCAAGCACGGAGGACGAGAACCCGCTTTTGCCCTGCGTAGCGTTCCGGGCAGCGGGTAGAACCAGGCAGAGAATTCCCGGCTAGCAGCTTCCCTGTGGCGGGGAAGTGCAAACGTACACGTTTTCGGCCGAAAACGCGTTTTCCGGCGAAAACGCACACCACGGCTCTTTCTGAGAAAAAGCAAGCACGGAGGACGAGAACCGCTTTTGCCCTGCGTAGCGTTCCGGGCAGCGGGTAGAACCAGGCAGAGAATTCCCGGCTAGCAGCTTCCCTGTGGCGGGGAAGTGCAAACGTACACGTTTTCGGCCGAAAACGCGTTTTCCGGCGAAAACGCACACCACGGCTCTTTCTGAGAAAAAGCAAGCACGGAGGACGAGAACCGCTTTTGCCCTGCGTAGCGTTCCGGGCAGCGGGTAGAACCAGGCAGAGAATTCCCGGCTAGCAGCTTCCCTGTGGCGGGGAAGTGCAAACGTACACGTTTTCGGCCGAAAACGCGTTTTCCGGCGAAAACGCACACCACGGCTCTTTCTGAGAAAAAGCAAGCACGGAGGACGAGAACCGCTTTTGCCCTGCGTAGCGTTCCGGGCAGCGGGTAGAACCAGGCAGAGAATTCCCGGCTAGCAGCTTCCCTGTGGCGGGGAAGTGCAAACGTACACGTTTTCGGCCGAAAACGCGTTTTCCGGCGAAAACGCACACCACGGCTCTTTCTGAGAAAAAGCAAGCACGGAGGACGAGAACCGCTTTTGCCCTGCGTAGCGTTCCGGGCAGCGGGTAGAACCAGGCAGAGAATTCCCGGCTAGCAGCTTCCCTGTGGCGGGGAAGTGCAAACGTACACGTTTTCGGCCGAAAACGCGTTTTCCGGCGAAAACGCACACCACGGCTCTTTCTGAGAAAAAGCAAGCACGGAGGACGAGAACCGCTTTTGCCCTGCGTAGCGTTCCGGGCAGCGGGTAGAACCAGGCAGAGAATTCCCGGCTAGCAGCTTCCCTGTGGCGGGGAAGTGCAAACGTACACGTTTTCGGCCGAAAACGCGTTTTCCGGCGAAAACGCACACCACGGCTCTTTCTGAGAAAAAGCAAGCACGGAGGACGAGAACCGCTTTTGCCCTGCGTAGCGTTCCGGGCAGCGGGTAGAACCAGGCAGAGAATTCCCGGCTAGCAGCTTCCCTGTGGCGGGGAAGTGCAAACGTACACGTTTTCGGCCGAAAACGCGTTTTCCGGCGAAAACGCACACCACGGCTCTTTCTGAGAAAAAGCAAGCACGGAGGACGAGAACCGCTTTTGCCCTGCGTAGCGTTCCGGGCAGCGGGTAGAACCAGGCAGAGAATTCCCGGCTAGCAGCTTCCCTGTGGCGGGGAAGTGCAAACGTACACGTTTTCGGCCGAAAACGCGTTTTCCGGCGAAAACGCACACCACGGCTCTTTCTGAGAAAAAGCAAGCACGGAGGACGAGAACCGCTTTTGCCCTGCGTAGCGTTCCGGGCAGCGGGTAGAACCAGGCAGAGAATTCCCGGCTAGCAGCTTCCCTGTGGCGGGGAAGTGCAAACGTACACGTTTTCGGCCGAAAACGCGTTTTCCGGCGAAAACGCACACCACGGCTCTTTCTGAGAAAAAGCAAGCACGGAGGACGAGAACCGCTTTTGCCCTGCGTAGCGTTCCGGGCAGCGGGTAGAACCAGGCAGAGAATTCCCGGCTAGCAGCTTCCCTGTGGCGGGGAAGTGCAAACGTACACGTTTTCGGCCGAAAACGCGTTTTCCGGCGAAAACGCACACCACGGCTCTTTCTGAGAAAAAGCAAGCACGGAGGACGAGAACCGCTTTTGCCCTGCGTAGCGTTCCGGGCAGCGGGTAGAACCAGGCAGAGAATTCCCGGCTAGCAGCTTCCCTGTGGCGGGGAAGTGCAAACGTACACGTTTTCGGCCGAAAACGCGTTTTCCGGCGAAAACGCACACCACGGCTCTTTCTGAGAAAAAGCAAGCACGGAGGACGAGAACCGCTTTTGCCCTGCGTAGCGTTCCGGGCAGCGGGTAGAACCAGGCAGAGAATTCCCGGCTAGCAGCTTCCCTGTGGCGGGGAAGTGCAAACGTACACGTTTTCGGCCGAAAACGCGTTTTCCGGCGAAAACGCACACCACGGCTCTTTCTGAGAAAAAGCAAGCACGGAGGACGAGAACCGCTTTTGCCCTGCGTAGCGTTCCGGGCAGCGGGTAGAACCAGGCAGAGAATTCCCGGCTAGCAGCTTCCCTGTGGCGGGGAAGTGCAAACGTACACGTTTTCGGCCGAAAACGCGTTTTCCGGCGAAAACGCACACCACGGCTCTTTCTGAGAAAAAGCAAGCAAGGAGGAGGAGAACCGCTTTTGCCCTGCGTAGCGTTCCGGGCAGCGGGTAGAACCAGGCAGAGAATTCCCGGCTAGCAGCTTCCCTGTGGCGGGGAAGTGCAAACGTACACGTTTTCGGCCGAAAACGCGTTTTCCGGCGAAAACGCACACCACGGCTCTTTCTGAGAAAAAGCAAGCACGGAGGACGAGAACCGCTTTTGCCCTGCGTAGCGTTCCGGGCAGCGGGTAGAACCAGGCAGAGAATTCCCGGCTAGCAGCTTCCCTGTGGCGGGGAAGTGCAAACGTACACGTTTTCGGCCGAAAACGCGTTTTCCGGCGAAAACGCACACCACGGCTCTTTCTGAGAAAAAGCAAGCACGGAGGACGAGAACCGCTTTTGCCCTGCGTAGCGTTCCGGGCAGCGGGTAGAACCAGGCAGAGAATTCCCGGCTAGCAGCTTCCCTGTGGCGGGGAAGTGCAAACGTACACGTTTTCGGCCGAAAACGCGTTTTCCGGCGAAAACGCACACCACGGCTCTTTCTGAGAAAAAGCAAGCACGGAGGACGAGAACCGCTTTTGCCCTGCGTAGCGTTCCGGGCAGCGGGTAGAACCAGGCAGAGAATTCCCGGCTAGCAGCTTCCCTGTGGCGGGGAAGTGCAAACGTACACGTTTTCGGCCGAAAACGCGTTTTCCGGCGAAAACGCACACCACGGCTCTTTCTGAGAAAAAGCAAGCACGGAGGACGAGAACCGCTTTTGCCCTGCGTAGCGTTCCGGGCAGCGGGTAGAACCAGGCAGAGAATTCCCGGCTAGCAGCTTCCCTGTGGCGGGGAAGTGCAAACGTACACGTTTTCGGCCGAAAACGCGTTTTCCGGCGAAAACGCACACCACGGCTCTTTCTGAGAAAAAGCAAGCACGGAGGACGAGAACCGCTTTTGCCCTGCGTAGCGTTCCGGGCAGCGGGTAGAACCAGGCAGAGAATTCCCGGCTAGCAGCTTCCCTGTGGCGGGGAAGTGCAAACGTACACGTTTTCGGCCGAAAACGCGTTTTCCGGCGAAAACGCACACCACGGCTCTTTCTGAGAAAAAGCAAGCACGGAGGACGAGAACCGCTTTTGCCCTGCGTAGCGTTCCGGGCAGCGGGTAGAACCAGGCAGAGAATTCCCGGCTAGCAGCTTCCCTGTGGCGGGGAAGTGCAAACGTACACGTTTTCGGCCGAAAACGCGTTTTCCGGCGAAAACGCACACCACGGCTCTTTCTGAGAAAAAGCAAGCACGGAGGACGAGAACCGCTTTTGCCCTGCGTAGCGTTCCGGGCAGCGGGTAGAACCAGGCAGAGAATTCCCGGCTAGCAGCTTCCCTGTGGCGGGGAAGTGCAAACGTACACGTTTTCGGCCGAAAACGCGTTTTCCGGCGAAAACGCACACCACGGCTCTTTCTGAGAAAAAGCAAGCACGGAGGACGAGAACCGCTTTTGCCCTGCGTAGCGTTCCGGGCAGCGGGTAGAACCAGGCAGAGAATTCCCGGCTAGCAGCTTCCCTGTGGCGGGGAAGTGCAAACGTACACGTTTTCGGCCGAAAACGCGTTTTCCGGCGAAAACGCACACCACGGCTCTTTCTGAGAAAAAGCAAGCACGGAGGACGAGAACCGCTTTTGCCCTGCGTAGCGTTCCGGGCAGCGGGTAGAACCAGGCAGAGAATTCCCGGCTAGCAGCTTCCCTGTGGCGGGGAAGTGCAAACGTACACGTTTTCGGCCGAAAACGCGTTTTCCGGCGAAAACGCACACCACGGCTCTTTCTGAGAAAAAGCAAGCACGGAGGACGAGAACCGCTTTTGCCCTGCGTAGCGTTCCGGGCAGCGGGTAGAACCAGGCAGAGAATTCCCGGCTAGCAGCTTCCCTGTGGCGGGGAAGTGCAAACGTACACGTTTTCGGCCGAAAACGCGTTTTCCGGCGAAAACGCACACCACGGCTCTTTCTGAGAAAAAGCAAGCACGGAGGACGAGAACCGCTTTTGCCCTGCGTAGCGTTCCGGGCAGCGGGTAGAACCAGGCAGAGAATTCCCGGCTAGCAGCTTCCCTGTGGCGGGGAAGTGCAAACGTACACGTTTTCGGCCGAAAACGCGTTTTCCGGCGAAAACGCACACCACGGCTCTTTCTGAGAAAAAGCAAGCACGGAGGACGAGAACCGCTTTTGCCCTGCGTAGCGTTCCGGGCAGCGGGTAGAACCAGGCAGAGAATTCCCGGCTAGCAGCTTCCCTGTGGCGGGGAAGTGCAAACGTACACGTTTTCGGCCGAAAACGCGTTTTCCGGCGAAAACGCACACCACGGCTCTTTCTGAGAAAAAGCAAGCACGGAGGACGAGAACCGCTTTTGCCCTGCGTAGCGTTCCGGGCAGCGGGTAGAACCAGGCAGAGAATTCCCGGCTAGCAGCTTCCCTGTGGCGGGGAAGTGCAAACGTACACGTTTTCGGCCGAAAACGCGTTTTCCGGCGAAAACGCACACCACGGCTCTTTCTGAGAAAAAGCAAGCACGGAGGACGAGAACCGCTTTTGCCCTGCGTAGCGTTCCGGGCAGCGGGTAGAACCAGGCAGAGAATTCCCGGCTAGCAGCTTCCCTGTGGCGGGGAAGTGCAAACGTACACGTTTTCGGCCGAAAACGCGTTTTCCGGCGAAAACGCACACCACGGCTCTTTCTGAGAAAAAGCAAGCACGGAGGACGAGAACCGCTTTTGCCCTGCGTAGCGTTCCGGGCAGCGGGTAGAACCAGGCAGAGAATTCCCGGCTAGCAGCTTCCCTGTGGCGGGGAAGTGCAAACGTACACGTTTTCGGCCGAAAACGCGTTTTCCGGCGAAAACGCACACCACGGCTCTTTCTGAGAAAAAGCAAGCACGGAGGACGAGAACCGCTTTTGCCCTGCGTAGCGTTCCGGGCAGCGGGTAGAACCAGGCAGAGAATTCCCGGCTAGCAGCTTCCCTGTGGCGGGGAAGTGCAAACGTACACGTTTTCGGCCGAAAACGCGTTTTCCGGCGAAAACGCACACCACGGCTCTTTCTGAGAAAAAGCAAGCACGGAGGACGAGAACCGCTTTTGCCCTGCGTAGCGTTCCGGGCAGCGGGTAGAACCAGGCAGAGAATTCCCGGCTAGCAGCTTCCCTGTGGCGGGGAAGTGCAAACGTACACGTTTTCGGCCGAAAACGCGTTTTCCGGCGAAAACGCACACCACGGCTCTTTCTGAGAAAAAGCAAGCACGGAGGACGAGAACCGCTTTTGCCCTGCGTAGCGTTCCGGGCAGCGGGTAGAACCAGGCAGAGAATTCCCGGCTAGCAGCTTCCCTGTGGCGGGGAAGTGCAAACGTACACGTTTTCGGCCGAAAACGCGTTTTCCGGCGAAAACGCACACCACGGCTCTTTCTGAGAAAAAGCAAGCACGGAGGACGAGAACCGCTTTTGCCCTGCGTAGCGTTCCGGGCAGCGGGTAGAACCAGGCAGAGAATTCCCGGCTAGCAGCTTCCCTGTGGCGGGGAAGTGCAAACGTACACGTTTTCGGCCGAAAACGCGTTTTCCGGCGAAAACGCACACCACGGCTCTTTCTGAGAAAAAGCAAGCACGGAGGACGAGAACCGCTTTTGCCCTGCGTAGCGTTCCGGGCAGCGGGTAGAACCAGGCAGAGAATTCCCGGCTAGCAGCTTCCCTGTGGCGGGGAAGTGCAAACGTACACGTTTTCGGCCGAAAACGCGTTTTCCGGCGAAAACGCACACCACGGCTCTTTCTGAGAAAAAGCAAGCACGGAGGACGAGAACCGCTTTTGCCCTGCGTAGCGTTCCGGGCAGCGGGTAGAACCAGGCAGAGAATTCCCGGCTAGCAGCTTCCCTGTGGCGGGGAAGTGCAAACGTACACGTTTTCGGCCGAAAACGCGTTTTCCGGCGAAAACGCACACCACGGCTCTTTCTGAGAAAAAGCAAGCACGGAGGACGAGAACCGCTTTTGCCCTGCGTAGCGTTCCGGGCAGCGGGTAGAACCAGGCAGAGAATTCCCGGCTAGCAGCTTCCCTGTGGCGGGGAAGTGCAAACGTACACGTTTTCGGCCGAAAACGCGTTTTCCGGCGAAAACGCACACCACGGCTCTTTCTGAGAAAAAGCAAGCACGGAGGACGAGAACCGCTTTTGCCCTGCGTAGCGTTCCGGGCAGCGGGTAGAACCAGGCAGAGAATTCCCGGCTAGCAGCTTCCCTGTGGCGGGGAAGTGCAAACGTACACGTTTTCGGCCGAAAACGCGTTTTCCGGCGAAAACGCACACCACGGCTCTTTCTGAGAAAAAGCAAGCACGGAGGACGAGAACCGCTTTTGCCCTGCGTAGCGTTCCGGGCAGCGGGTAGAACCAGGCAGAGAATTCCCGGCTAGCAGCTTCCCTGTGGCGGGGAAGTGCAAACGTACACGTTTTCGGCCGAAAACGCGTTTTCCGGCGAAAACGCACACCACGGCTCTTTCTGAGAAAAAGCAAGCACGGAGGACGAGAACCGCTTTTGCCCTGCGTAGCGTTCCGGGCAGCGGGTAGAACCAGGCAGAGAATTCCCGGCTAGCAGCTTCCCTGTGGCGGGGAAGTGCAAACGTACACGTTTTCGGCCGAAAACGCGTTTTCCGGCGAAAACGCACACCACGGCTCTTTCTGAGAAAAAGCAAGCACGGAGGACGAGAACCGCTTTTGCCCTGCGTAGCGTTCCGGGCAGCGGGTAGAACCAGGCAGAGAATTCCCGGCTAGCAGCTTCCCTGTGGCGGGGAAGTGCAAACGTACACGTTTTCGGCCGAAAACGCGTTTTCCGGCGAAAACGCACACCACGGCTCTTTCTGAGAAAAAGCAAGCACGGAGGACGAGAACCGCTTTTGCCCTGCGTAGCGTTCCGGGCAGCGGGTAGAACCAGGCAGAGAATTCCCGGCTAGCAGCTTCCCTGTGGCGGGGAAGTGCAAACGTACACGTTTTCGGCCGAAAACGCGTTTTCCGGCGAAAACGCACACCACGGCTCTTTCTGAGAAAAAGCAAGCACGGAGGACGAGAACCGCTTTTGCCCTGCGTAGCGTTCCGGGCAGCGGGTAGAACCAGGCAGAGAATTCCCGGCTAGCAGCTTCCCTGTGGCGGGGAAGTGCAAACGTACACGTTTTCGGCCGAAAACGCGTTTTCCGGCGAAAACGCACACCACGGCTCTTTCTGAGAAAAAGCAAGCACGGAGGACGAGAACCGCTTTTGCCCTGCGTAGCGTTCCGGGCAGCGGGTAGAACCAGGCAGAGAATTCCCGGCTAGCAGCTTCCCTGTGGCGGGGAAGTGCAAACGTACACGTTTTCGGCCGAAAACGCGTTTTCCGGCGAAAACGCACACCACGGCTCTTTCTGAGAAAAAGCAAGCACGGAGGACGAGAACCGCTTTTGCCCTGCGTAGCGTTCCGGGCAGCGGGTAGAACCAGGCAGAGAATTCCCGGCTAGCAGCTTCCCTGTGGCGGGGAAGTGCAAACGTACACGTTTTCGGCCGAAAACGCGTTTTCCGGCGAAAACGCACACCACGGCTCTTTCTGAGAAAAAGCAAGCACGGAGGACGAGAACCGCTTTTGCCCTGCGTAGCGTTCCGGGCAGCGGGTAGAACCAGGCAGAGAATTCCCGGCTAGCAGCTTCCCTGTGGCGGGGAAGTGCAAACGTACACGTTTTCGGCCGAAAACGCGTTTTCCGGCGAAAACGCACACCACGGCTCTTTCTGAGAAAAAGCAAGCACGGAGGACGAGAACCGCTTTTGCCCTGCGTAGCGTTCCGGGCAGCGGGTAGAACCAGGCAGAGAATTCCCGGCTAGCAGCTTCCCTGTGGCGGGGAAGTGCAAACGTACACGTTTTCGGCCGAAAACGCGTTTTCCGGCGAAAACGCACACCACGGCTCTTTCTGAGAAAAAGCAAGCACGGAGGACGAGAACCGCTTTTGCCCTGCGTAGCGTTCCGGGCAGCGGGTAGAACCAGGCAGAGAATTCCCGGCTAGCAGCTTCCCTGTGGCGGGGAAGTGCAAACGTACACGTTTTCGGCCGAAAACGCGTTTTCCGGCGAAAACGCACACCACGGCTCTTTCTGAGAAAAAGCAAGCACGGAGGACGAGAACCGCTTTTGCCCTGCGTAGCGTTCCGGGCAGCGGGTAGAACCAGGCAGAGAATTCCCGGCTAGCAGCTTCCCTGTGGCGGGGAAGTGCAAACGTACACGTTTTCGGCCGAAAACGCGTTTTCCGGCGAAAACGCACACCACGGCTCTTTCTGAGAAAAAGCAAGCACGGAGGACGAGAACCGCTTTTGCCCTGCGTAGCGTTCCGGGCAGCGGGTAGAACCAGGCAGAGAATTCCCGGCTAGCAGCTTCCCTGTGGCGGGGAAGTGCAAACGTACACGTTTTCGGCCGAAAACGCGTTTTCCG
The DNA here is from genome assembly GCF_965140245.1 of Athene noctua. Taxonomy (NCBI): domain Eukaryota; kingdom Metazoa; phylum Chordata; class Aves; order Strigiformes; family Strigidae; genus Athene; species Athene noctua. Next base: position 40,627 of record NW_027437893.1, on the reverse strand, counting down.
GCGAAAACGCACACCACGGCTCTTTCTGAGAAAAAGCAAGCACGGAGGACGAGAACCGCTTTTGCCCTGCGTAGCGTTCCGGGCAGCGGGTAGAACCAGGCAGAGAATTCCCGGCTAGCAGCTTCCCTGTGGCGGGGAAGTGCAAACGTACACGTTTTCGGCCGAAAACGCGTTTTCCGGCGAAAACGCACACCACGGCTCTTTCTGAGAAAAAGCAAGCACGGAGGACGAGAACCGCTTTTGCCCTGCGTAGCGTTCCGGGCAGCGGGTAGAACCAGGCAGAGAATTCCCGGCTAGCAGCTTCCCTGTGGCGGGGAAGTGCAAACGTACACGTTTTCGGCCGAAAACGCGTTTTCTGGCGAAAAGGCACACCACGGCTCTTTCTGAGAAAAAGCAAGCACGGAGGACGAGAACCGCTTTTGCCCTGCGTAGCGTTCCGGGCAGCGGGTAGAACCAGGCAGAGAATTCCCGGCTAGCAGCTTCCCTGTGGCGGGGAAGTGCAAACGTACACGTTTTCGGCCGAAAACGCGTTTTCCGGCGAAAACGCACACCACGGCTCTTTCTGAGAAAAAGCAAGCACGGAGGACGAGAACCGCTTTTGCCCTGCGTAGCGTTCCGGGCAGCGGGTAGAACCAGGCAGAGAATTCCCGGCTAGCAGCTTCCCTGTGGCGGGGAAGTGCAAACGTACACGTTTTCGGCCGAAAACGCGTTTTCCGGCGAAAACGCACACCACGGCTCTTTCTGAGAAAAAGCAAGCACGGAGGACGAGAACCGCTTTTGCCCTGCGTAGCGTTCCGGGCAGCGGGTAGAACCAGGCAGAGAATTCCCGGCTAGCAGCTTCCCTGTGGCGGGGAAGTGCAAACGTACACGTTTTCGGCCGAAAACGCGTTTTCCGGCGAAAACGCACACCACGGCTCTTTCTGAGAAAAAGCAAGCACGGAGGACGAGAACCGCTTTTGCCCTGCGTAGCGTTCCGGGCAGCGGGTAGAACCAGGCAGAGAATTCCCGGCTAGCAGCTTCCCTGTGGCGGGGAAGTGCAAACGTACACGTTTTCGGCCGAAAACGGGTTTTCCGGCGAAATCGCACACCACGGCTCTTTCTGAGAAAAAGCAAGCACGGAGGACGAGAACCGCTTTTGCCCTGCGTAGCGTTCCGGGCAGCGGGTAGAACCAGGCAGAGAATTCCCGGCTAGCAGCTTCCCTGTGGCGGGGAAGTGCAAACGTACACGTTTTCGGCCGAAAACGCGTTTTCCGGCAAAATTGCACACCACGGCTCTTTCTGAGAAAAAGCAAGCACGGAGGACGAGAACCGCTTTTGCCCTGCGTAGCGTTCCAGGCAGCGGGTAGAACCAGGCAGAGAATTCCCGGCTAGCAGCTTCCCTGTGGCGGGGAAGTGCAAACGTACACGTTTTCGGCCGAAAACGCGTTTTCCGGCGAAAACGCACACCACGGCTCTTTCTGAGAAAAAGCAAGCACGGAGGACAAGAACCGCTTTTGCCCTGCGTAGCGTTCCGGGCAGCGGGTAGAACCAGGCAGAGAATTCCCGGCTAGCAGCTTCCCTGTGGCGGGGAAGTGCAAACGTACACGTTTTCGGCCGAAAACGCGTTTTCCGGCGAAAACGCACACCACGGCTCTTTCTGAGAAAAAGCAAGCACGGAGGACGAGAACCGCTTTTGCCCTGCGTAGCGTTCCGGGCAGCGGGTAGAACCAGGCAGAGAATTCCCGGCTAGCAGCTTCCCTGTGGCGGGGAAGTGCAAACGTACACGTTTTCGGCCGAAAACGCGTTTTCCGGCGAAATCGCACACCACGGCTCTTTCTGAGAAAAAGCAAGCACGGAGGACGAGAACCGCTTTTGCCCTGCGTAGCGTTCCGGGCAGCGGGTAGAACCAGGCAGAGAATTCCCGGCTAGCAGCTTCCCTGTGGCGGGGAAGTGCAAACGTACACGTTTTCGGCCGAAAACGCGTTTTCCGGCGAAAAGGCACACCACGGCTCTTTCTGAGAAAAAGCAAGCACGGAGGATGAGAACCGCTTTTGCCCTGCGTAGCGTTCCGGGCAGCGGGTAGAACCAGGCAGAGAATTCCCGGCTAGCAGCTTCCCTGTGGCGGGGAAGTGCAAACGTACACGTTTTCGGCCGAAAACGCGTTTTCCGGCGAAAACGCACACCACGGCTCTTTCTGAGAAAAAGCAAGCACGGAGGACAAGAACCGCTTTTGCCCTGCGTAGCGTTCCGGGCAGCGGGTAGAACCAGGCAGAGAATTCCCGGCTAGCAGCTTCCCTGTGGCGGGGAAGTGCAAACGTACACGTTTTCGGCCGAAAACGCGTTTTCCGGCGAAAACGCACACCACGGCTCTTTCTGAGAAAAAGCAAGCACGGAGGACGAGAACCGCTTTTGCCCTGCGTAGCGTTCCGGGCAGCGGGTAGAACCAGGCAGAGAATTCCCGGCTAGCAGCTTCCCTGTGGCGGGGAAGTGCAAACGTACACGTTTTCGGCCGAAAACGCGTTTTCCGGCGAAAACGCACACCACGGCTCTTTCTGAGAAAAAGCAAGCACGGAGGACGAGAAACGCTTTTGCCCTGCGTAGCGTTCCGGGCAGCGGGTAGAACCAGGCAGAGAATTCCCGGCTAGCAGCTTCCCTGTGGCGGGGAAGTGCAAACGTACACGTTTTCGGCCGAAAACGCGTTTTCCGGCGAAAACGCACACCACGGCTCTTTCTGAGAAAAAGCAAGCACGGAGGACGAGAACCGCTTTTGCCCTGCGTAGCGTTCCGGGCAGCGGGTAGAACCAGGCAGAGAATTCCCGGCTAGCAGCTTCCCTGTGGCGGGGAAGTGCAAACGTACACGTTTTCGGCCGAAAACGCGTTTTCCGGCGAAAACGCACACCACGGCTCTTTCTGAGAAAAAGCAAGCACGGAGGACGAGAACCGCTTTTGCCCTGCGTAGCGTTCCGGGCAGCGGGTAGAACCAGGCAGAGAATTCCCGGCTAGCAGCTTCCCTGTGGCGGGGAAGTGCAAACGTACACGTTTTCGGCCGAAAACGCGTTTTCCGGCGAAAACGCACACCACGGCTCTTTCTGAGAAAAAGCAAGCACGGAGGACGAGAACCGCTTTTGCCCTGCGTAGCGTTCCGGGCAGCGGGTAGAACCAGGCAGAGAATTCCCGGCTAGCAGCTTCCCTGTGGCGGGGAAGTGCAAACGTACACGTTTTCGGCCGAAAACGCGTTTTCCGGCCAAAATGCACACCACGGCTCTTTCTGAGAAAAAGCAAGCACGGAGGACGAGAACCGCTTTTGCCCTGCGTAGCGTTCCGGGCAGCGGGTAGAACCAGGCAGAGAATTCCCGGCTAGCAGCTTCCCTGTGGCGGGGAAGTGCAAACGTACACGTTTTCGGCCGAAAACGCGTTTTCCGGCGAAAACGCACACCACGGCTCTTTCTGAGAAAAAGCAAGCACGGAGGACGAGAACCGCTTTTGCCCTGCGTAGCGTTCCGGGCAGCGGGTAGAACCAGGCAGAGAATTCCCGGCTAGCAGCTTCCCTGTGGCGGGGAAGTGCAAACGTACACGTTTTCGGCCGAAAACGCGTTTTCCGGCGAAAAGGCACACCACGGCTCTTTCTGAGAAAAAGCAAGCACGGAGGACGAGAACCGCTTTTGCCCTGCGTAGCGTTCCGGGCAGCGGGTAGAACCAGGCAGAGAATTCCCGGCTAGCAGCTTCCCTGTGGCGGGGAAGTGCAAACGTACACGTTTTCGGCCGAAAACGCGTTTTCCGGCGAAAACGCACACCACGGCTCTTTCTGAGAAAAAGCAAGCACGGAGGACGAGAACCGCTTTTGCCCTGCGTAGCGTTCCGGGCAGCGGGTAGAACCAGGCAGAGAATTCCCGGCTAGCAGCTTCCCTGTGGCGGGGAAGTGCAAACGTACACGTTTTCGGCCGAAAACGCGTTTTCCGGCGAAAACGCACACCACGGCTCTTTCTGAGAAAAAGCAAGCACGGAGGACGAGAACCGCTTTTGCCCTGCGTAGCGTTCCGGGCAGCGGGTAGAACCAGGCAGAGAATTCCCGGCTAGCAGCTTCCCTGTGGCGGGGAAGTGCAAACGTACACGTTTTCGGCCGAAAACGCGTTTTCCGGCGAAAACGCACACCACGGCTCTTTCTGAGAAAAAGCAAGCACGGAGGACGAGAACCGCTTTTGCCCTGCGTAGCGTTCCGGGCAGCGGGTAGAACCAGGCAGAGAATTCCCGGCTAGCAGCTTCCCTGTGGCGGGGAAGTGCAAACGTACACGTTTTCGGCCGAAAACGCGTTTTCCGGCGAAAACGCACACCACGGCTCTTTCTGAGAAAAAGCAAGCACGGAGGACGAGAACCGCTTTTGCCCTGCGTAGCGTTCCGGGCAGCGGGTAGAACCAGGCAGAGAATTCCCGGCTAGCAGCTTCCCTGTGGCGGGGAAGTGCAAACGTACACGTTTTCGGCCGAAAACGCGTTTTCCGGCGAAAACGCACACCACGGCTCTTTCTGAGAAAAAGCAAGCACGGAGGACGAGAACCGCTTTTGCCCTGCGTAGCGTTCCGGGCAGCGGGTAGAACCAGGCAGAGAATTCCCGGCTAGCAGCTTCCCTGTGGCGGGGAAGTGCAAACGTACACGTTTTCGGCCGAAAACGCGTTTTCCGGCGAAAACGCACACCACGGCTCTTTCTGAGAAAAAGCAAGCACGGAGGACGAGAACCGCTTTTGCCCTGCGTAGCGTTCCGGGCAGCGGGTAGAACCAGGCAGAGAATTCCCGGCTAGCAGCTTCCCTGTGGCGGGGAAGTGCAAACGTACACGTTTTCGGCCGAAAACGCGTTTTCCGGCGAAAACGCACACCACGGCTCTTTCTGAGAAAAAGCAAGCACGGAGGACGAGAACCGCTTTTGCCCTGCGTAGCGTTCCGGGCAGCGGGTAGAACCAGGCAGAGAATTCCCGGCTAGCAGCTTCCCTGTGGCGGGGAAGTGCAAACGTACACGTTTTCGGCCGAAAACGCGTTTTCCGGCGAAAACGCACACCACGGCTCTTTCTGAGAAAAAGCAAGCACGGAGGACGAGAACCGCTTTTGCCCTGCGTAGCGTTCCGGGCAGCGGGTAGAACCAGGCAGAGAATTCCCGGCTAGCAGCTTCCCTGTGGCGGGGAAGTGCAAACGTACACGTTTTCGGCCGAAAACGCGTTTTCCGGCGAAAACGCACACCACGGCTCTTTCTGAGAAAAAGCAAGCACGGAGGACGAGAACCGCTTTTGCCCTGCGTAGCGTTCCGGGCAGCGGGTAGAACCAGGCAGAGAATTCCCGGCTAGCAGCTTCCCTGTGGCGGGGAAGTGCAAACGTACACGTTTTCGGCCGAAAACGCGTTTTCCGGCGAAAACGCACACCACGGCTCTTTCTGAGAAAAAGCAAGCACGGAGGACGAGAACCGCTTTTGCCCTGCGTAGCGTTCCGGGCAGCGGGTAGAACCAGGCAGAGAATTCCCGGCTAGCAGCTTCCCTGTGGCGGGGAAGTGCAAACGTACACGTTTTCGGCCGAAAACGCGTTTTCCGGCGAAAACGCACACCACGGCTCTTTCTGAGAAAAAGCAAGCACGGAGGACGAGAACCGCTTTTGCCCTGCGTAGCGTTCCGGGCAGCGGGTAGAACCAGGCAGAGAATTCCCGGCTAGCAGCTTCCCTGTGGCGGGGAAGTGCAAACGTACACGTTTTCGGCCGAAAACGCGTTTTCCGGCGAAAACGCACACCACGGCTCTTTCTGAGAAAAAGCAAGCACGGAGGACGAGAACCGCTTTTGCCCTGCGTAGCGTTCCGGGCAGCGGGTAGAACCAGGCAGAGAATTCCCGGCTAGCAGCTTCCCTGTGGCGGGGAAGTGCAAACGTACACGTTTTCGGCCGAAAACGCGTTTTCCGGCGAAATCGCACACCACGGCTCTTTCTGAGAAAAAGCAAGCACGGAGGACGAGAACCGCTTTTGCCCTGCGTAGCGTTCCGGGCAGCGGGTAGAACCAGGCAGAGAATTCCCGGCTAGCAGCTTCCCTGTGGCGGGGAAGTGCAAACGTACACGTTTTCGGTCGAAAACGCGTTTTCCGGCAAAAATGCACACCACGGCTCTTTCTGAGAAAAAGCAAGCACGGAGGACGAGAACCGCTTTTGCCCTGCGTAGCGTTCCGGGCAGCGGGTAGAACCAGGCAGAGAATTCCCGGCTAGCAGCTTCCCTGTGGCGGGGAAGTGCAACGTACACGTTTTCGGCCGAAAACGCGTTTTCCGGCGAAAACGCACACCACGGCTCTTTCTGAGAAAAAGCAAGCACGGAGGACGAGAACCGCTTTTGCCCTGTGTAGCGTTCCGGGCAGCGGGTAGAACCTGGCAGAGAATTCCCGGCTAGCAGGTTCCCTGTGGCGGGGAAGTGCAAACGTACACGTTTTCGGCCGAAAACGCGTTTTCCGGCGAAATCGCACACCACGGCTCTTTCTGAGAAAAAGCAAGCACGGAGGACGAGAACCGCTTTTGCCCTGCGTAGCGTTCCGGGCAGCGGGTAGAACCAGGCAGAGAATTCCCGGCTAGCAGCTTCCCTGTGGCGGGGAAGTGCAAACGTACACGTTTTCGGCCGAAAACGCGTTTTCCGGCGAAAACGCACACCACGGCTCTTTCTGAGAAAAAGCAAGCACGGAGGACGAGAACCGCTTTTGCCCTGCGTAGCGTTCCGGGCAGCGGGTAGAACCAGGCAGAGAATTCCCGGCTAGCAGCTTCCCTGTGGCGGGGAAGTGCAAACGTACACGTTTTCGGCCGAAAACGCGTTTTCCGGCGAAAACGCACACCACGGCTCTTTCTGAGAAAAAGCAAGCACGGAGGACGAGAACCGCTTTTGCCCTGCGTAGCGTTCCGGGCAGCGGGTAGAACCAGGCAGAGAATTCCCGGCTAGCAGCTTCCCTGTGGCGGGGAAGTGCAAACGTACACGTTTTCCGGCCGAAAACGCGTTTTCCGGCGAAAACGCACACCACGGCTCTTTCTGAGAAAAAGCAAGCACGGAGGACGAGAACCGCTTTTGCCCTGCGTAGCGTTCCGGGCAGCGGGTAGAACCAGGCAGAGAATTCCCGGCTAGCAGCTTCCCTGTGGCGGGGAAGTGCAAACGTACACGTTTTCGGCCGAAAACGCGTTTTCCGGCGAAAACGCACACCACGGCTCTTTCTGAGAAAAAGCAAGCACGGAGGACGAGAACCGCTTTTGCCCTGCGTAGCGTTCCGGGCAGCGGGTAGAACCAGGCAGAGAATTCCCGGCTAGCAGCTTCCCTGTGGCGGGGAAGTGCAAACGTACACGTTTTCGGCCGAAAACGCGTTTTCCGGCGAAAACGCACACCACGGCTCTTTCTGAGAAAAAGCAAGCACGGAGGACGAGAACCGCTTTTGCCCTGCGTAGCGTTCCGGGCAGCGGGTAGAACCAGGCAGAGAATTCCCGGCTAGCAGCTTCCCTGTGGCGGGGAAGTGCAAACGTACACGTTTTCGGCCGAAAACGCGTTTTCCGGCGAAAACGCACACCACGGCTCTTTCTGAGAAAAAGCAAGCACGGAGGACGAGAACCGCTTTTGCCCTGCGTAGCGTTCCGGGCAGCGGGTAGAACCAGGCAGAGAATTCCCGGCTAGCAGCTTCCCTGTGGCGGGGAAGTGCAAACGTACACGTTTTCGGCCGAAAACGCGTTTTCCGGCGAAAACGCACACCACGGCTCTTTCTGAGAAAAAGCAAGCACGGAGGACGAGAACCGCTTTTGCCCTGCGTAGCGTTCCGGGCAGCGGGTAGAACCAGGCAGAGAATTCCCGGCTAGCAGCTTCCCTGTGGCGGGGAAGTGCAAACGTACACGTTTTCGGCCGAAAACGCGTTTTCCGGCGAAAACGCACACCACGGCTCTTTCTGAGAAAAAGCAAGCACGGAGGACGAGAACCGCTTTTGCCCTGCGTAGCGTTCCGGGCAGCGGGTAGAACCAGGCAGAGAATTCCCGGCTAGCAGCTTCCCTGTGGCGGGGAAGTGCAAACGTACACGTTTTCGGCCGAAAACGCGTTTTCCGGCGAAAACGCACACCACGGCTCTTTCTGAGAAAAAGCAAGCACGGAGGACGAGAACCGCTTTTGCCCTGCGTAGCGTTCCGGGCAGCGGGTAGAACCAGGCAGAGAATTCCCGGCTAGCAGCTTCCCTGTGGCGGGGAAGTGCAAACGTACACGTTTTCGGCCGAAAACGCGTTTTCCGGCGAAAACGCACACCACGGCTCTTTCTGAGAAAAAGCAAGCACGGAGGACGAGAACCGCTTTTGCCCTGCGTAGCGTTCCGGGCAGCGGGTAGAACCAGGCAGAGAATTCCCGGCTAGCAGCTTCCCTGTGGCGGGGAAGTGCAAACGTACACGTTTTCGGCCGAAAACGCGTTTTCCGGCGAAAACGCACACCACGGCTCTTTCTGAGAAAAAGCAAGCACGGAGGACGAGAACCGCTTTTGCCCTGCGTAGCGTTCCGGGCAGCGGGTAGAACCAGGCAGAGAATTCCCGGCTAGCAGCTTCCCTGTGGCGGGGAAGTGCAAACGTACACGTTTTCGGCCGAAAACGCGTTTTCCGGCGAAAACGCACACCACGGCTCTTTCTGAGAAAAAGCAAGCACGGAGGACGAGAACCGCTTTTGCCCTGCGTAGCGTTCCGGGCAGCGGGTAGAACCAGGCAGAGAATTCCCGGCTAGCAGCTTCCCTGTGGCGGGGAAGTGCAAACGTACACGTTTTCGGCCGAAAACGCGTTTTCCGGCGAAAACGCACACCACGGCTCTTTCTGAGAAAAAGCAAGCACGGAGGACGAGAACCGCTTTTGCCCTGCGTAGCGTTCCGGGCAGCGGGTAGAACCAGGCAGAGAATTCCCGGCTAGCAGCTTCCCTGTGGCGGGGAAGTGCAAACGTACACGTTTTCGGCCGAAAACGCGTTTTCCGGCGAAAACGCACACCACGGCTCTTTCTGAGAAAAAGCAAGCACGGAGGACGAGAACCGCTTTTGCCCTGCGTAGCGTTCCGGGCAGCGGGTAGAACCAGGCAGAGAATTCCCGGCTAGCAGCTTCCCTGTGGCGGGGAAGTGCAAACGTACACGTTTTCGGCCGAAAACGCGTTTTCCGGCGAAAACGCACACCACGGCTCTTTCTGAGAAAAAGCAAGCACGGAGGACGAGAACCGCTTTTGCCCTGCGTAGCGTTCCGGGCAGCGGGTAGAACCAGGCAGAGAATTCCCGGCTAGCAGCTTCCCTGTGGCGGGGAAGTGCAAACGTACACGTTTTCGGCCGAAAACGCGTTTTCCGGCGAAAACGCACACCACGGCTCTTTCTGAGAAAAAGCAAGCACGGAGGACGAGAACCGCTTTTGCCCTGCGTAGCGTTCCGGGCAGCGGGTAGAACCAGGCAGAGAATTCCCGGCTAGCAGCTTCCCTGTGGCGGGGAAGTGCAAACGTACACGTTTTCGGCCGAAAACGCGTTTTCCGGCGAAAACGCACACCACGGCTCTTTCTGAGAAAAAGCAAGCACGGAGGACGAGAACCGCTTTTGCCCTGCGTAGCGTTCCGGGCAGCGGGTAGAACCAGGCAGAGAATTCCCGGCTAGCAGCTTCCCTGTGGCGGGGAAGTGCAAACGTACACGTTTTCGGCCGAAAACGCGTTTTCCGGCGAAAACGCACACCACGGCTCTTTCTGAGAAAAAGCAAGCACGGAGGACGAGAACCGCTTTTGCCCTGCGTAGCGTTCCGGGCAGCGGGTAGAACCAGGCAGAGAATTCCCGGCTAGCAGCTTCCCTGTGGCGGGGAAGTGCAAACGTACACGTTTTCGGCCGAAAACGCGTTTTCCGGCGAAAACGCACACCACGGCTCTTTCTGAGAAAAAGCAAGCACGGAGGACGAGAACCGCTTTTGCCCTGCGTAGCGTTCCGGGCAGCGGGTAGAACCAGGCAGAGAATTCCCGGCTAGCAGCTTCCCTGTGGCGGGGAAGTGCAAACGTACACGTTTTCGGCCGAAAACGCGTTTTCCGGCGAAAACGCACACCACGGCTCTTTCTGAGAAAAAGCAAGCACGGAGGACGAGAACCGCTTTTGCCCTGCGTAGCGTTCCGGGCAGCGGGTAGAACCAGGCAGAGAATTCCCGGCTAGCAGCTTCCCTGTGGCGGGGAAGTGCAAACGTACACGTTTTCGGCCGAAAACGCGTTTTCCGGCGAAAACGCACACCACGGCTCTTTCTGAGAAAAAGCAAGCACGGAGGACGAGAACCGCTTTTGCCCTGCGTAGCGTTCCGGGCAGCGGGTAGAACCAGGCAGAGAATTCCCGGCTAGCAGCTTCCCTGTGGCGGGGAAGTGCAAACGTACACGTTTTCGGCCGAAAACGCGTTTTCCGGCGAAAACGCACACCACGGCTCTTTCTGAGAAAAAGCAAGCACGGAGGACGAGAACCGCTTTTGCCCTGCGTAGCGTTCCGGGCAGCGGGTAGAACCAGGCAGAGAATTCCCGGCTAGCAGCTTCCCTGTGGCGGGGAAGTGCAAACGTACACGTTTTCGGCCGAAAACGCGTTTTCCGGCGAAAACGCACACCACGGCTCTTTCTGAGAAAAAGCAAGCACGGAGGACGAGAACCGCTTTTGCCCTGCGTAGCGTTCCGGGCAGCGGGTAGAACCAGGCAGAGAATTCCCGGCTAGCAGCTTCCCTGTGGCGGGGAAGTGCAAACGTACACGTTTTCGGCCGAAAACGCGTTTTCCGGCGAAAACGCACACCACGGCTCTTTCTGAGAAAAAGCAAGCACGGAGGACGAGAACCGCTTTTGCCCTGCGTAGCGTTCCGGGCAGCGGGTAGAACCAGGCAGAGAATTCCCGGCTAGCAGCTTCCCTGTGGCGGGGAAGTGCAAACGTACACGTTTTCGGCCGAAAACGCGTTTTCCGGCGAAAACGCACACCACGGCTCTTTCTGAGAAAAAGCAAGCACGGAGGACGAGAACCGCTTTTGCCCTGCGTAGCGTTCCGGGCAGCGGGTAGAACCAGGCAGAGAATTCCCGGCTAGCAGTTTCCCTGTGGCGGGGAAGTGCAAACGTACACGTTTTCGGCCGAAAACGCGTTTTCCGGCGAAATCGCACACCACGGCTCTTTCTGAGAAAAAGCAAGCACGGAGGACGAGAACCGCTTTTGCCCTGCGTAGCGTTCCGGGCAGCGGGTAGAACCAGGCAGAGAATTCCCGGCTAGCAGCTTCCCTGTGGCGGGGAAGTGCAAACGTACACGTTTTCGGCCGAAAACGCGTTTTCCGGCGAAAACGCACACCACGGCTCTTTCTGAGAAAAAGCAAGCACGGAGGACGAGAACCGCTTTTGCCCTGCGTAGCGTTCCGGGCAGCGGGTAGAACCAGGCAGAGAATTCCCGGCTAGCAGCTTCCCTGTGGCGGGGAAGTGCAAACGTACACGTTTTCGGCCGAAAACGCGTTTTCCGGCGAAAACGCACACCACGGCTCTTTCTGAGAAAAAGCAAGCACGGAGGACGAGAACCGCTTTTGCCCTGCGTAGCGTTCCGGGCAGCGGGTAGAACCAGGCAGAGAATTCCCGGCTAGCAGCTTCCCTGTGGCGGGGAAGTGCAAACGTACACGTTTTCGGCCGAAAACGCGTTTTCCGGCGAAAACGCACACCACGGCTCTTTCTGAGAAAAAGCAAGCACGGAGGACGAGAACCGCTTTTGCCCTGCGTAGCGTTCCGGGCAGCGGGTAGAACCAGGCAGAGAATTCCCGGCTAGCAGCTTCCCTGTGGCGGGGAAGTGCAAACGTACACGTTTTCGGCCGAAAACGCGTTTTCCGGCGAAAACGCACACCACGGCTCTTTCTGAGAAAAAGCAAGCACGGAGGACGAGAACCGCTTTATTACAGAATTTAGAACTTCAAGCCTAAAGGCTGTTATAAAACTGAATATTTCTCATTTGGATCATTTCTATGCTTTCAGTGGACGTACACGTTTTCGGCCGAAAACGCGTTTTCCGGCGAAAACGCACACCACGGCTCTTTCTGAGAAAAAGCAAGCACGGAGGACGAGAACCGCTTTTGCCCTGCGTAGCGTTCCGGGCAGCGGGTAGAACCAGGCAGAGAATTCCCGGCTAGCAGCTTCCCTGTGGCGGGGAAGTGCAAACGTACACGTTTTCGGCCGAAAACGCGTTTTCCGGCGAAAACGCACACCACGGCTCTTTCTGAGAAAAAGCAAGCACGGAGGACGAGAACCGCTTTTGCCCTGCGTAGCGTTCCGGGCAGCGGGTAGAACCAGGCAGAGAATTCCCGGCTAGCAGCTTCCCTGTGGCGGGGAAGTGCAAACGTACACGTTTTCGGCCGAAAACGCGTTTTCCGGCGAAAACGCACACCACGGCTCTTTCTGAGAAAAAGCAAGCACGGAGGACGAGAACCGCTTTTGCCCTGCGTAGCGTTCCGGGCAGCGGGTAGAACCAGGCAGAGAATTCCCGGCTAGCAGCTTCCCTGTGGCGGGGAAGTGCAAACGTACACGTTTTCGGCCGAAAACGCGTTTTCCGGCGAAAACGCACACCACGGCTCTTTCTGAGAAAAAGCAAGCACGGAGGACGAGAACCGCTTTTGCCCTGCGTAGCGTTCCGGGCAGCGGGTAGAACCAGGCAGAGAATTCCCGGCTAGCAGCTTCCCTGTGGCGGGGAAGTGCAAACGTACACGTTTTCGGCCGAAAACGCGTTTTCCGGCGAAAACGCACACCACGGCTCTTTCTGAGAAAAAGCAAGCACGGAGGACGAGAACCGCTTTTGCCCTGCGTAGCGTTCCGGGCAGCGGGTAGAACCAGGCAGAGAATTCCCGGCTAGCAGCTTCCCTGTGGCGGGGAAGTGCAAACGTACACGTTTTCGGCCGAAAACGCGTTTTCCGGCGAAAACGCACACCACGGCTCTTTCTGAGAAAAAGCAAGCACGGAGGACGAGAACCGCTTTTGCCCTGCGTAGCGTTCCGGGCAGCGGGTAGAACCAGGCAGAGAATTCCCGGCTAGCAGCTTCCCTGTGGCGGGGAAGTGCAAACGTACACGTTTTCGGCCGAAAACGCGTTTTCCGGCGAAAACGCACACCACGGCTCTTTCTGAGAAAAAGCAAGCACGGAGGACGAGAACCGCTTTTGCCCTGCGTAGCGTTCCGGGCAGCGGGTAGAACCAGGCAGAGAATTCCCGGCTAGCAGCTTCCCTGTGGCGGGGAAGTGCAAACGTACACGTTTTCGGCCGAAAACGCGTTTTCCGGCGAAAACGCACACCACGGCTCTTTCTGAGAAAAAGCAAGCACGGAGGACGAGAACCGCTTTTGCCCTGCGTAGCGTTCCGGGCAGCGGGTAGAACCAGGCAGAGAATTCCCGGCTAGCAGCTTCCCTGTGGCGGGGAAGTGCAAACGTACACGTTTTCGGCCGAAAACGCGTTTTCCGGCGAAAACGCACACCACGGCTCTTTCTGAGAAAAAGCAAGCACGGAGGACGAGAACCGCTTTTGCCCTGCGTAGCGTTCCGGGCAGCGGGTAGAACCAGGCAGAGAATTCCCGGCTAGCAGCTTCCCTGTGGCGGGGAAGTGCAAACGTACACGTTTTCGGCCGAAAACGCGTTTTCCGGCGAAAACGCACACCACGGCTCTTTCTGAGAAAAAGCAAGCACGGAGGACGAGAACCGCTTTTGCCCTGCGTAGCGTTCCGGGCAGCGGGTAGAACCAGGCAGAGAATTCCCGGCTAGCAGCTTCCCTGTGGCGGGGAAGTGCAAACGTACACGTTTTCGGCCGAAAACGCGTTTTCCGGCGAAAACGCACACCACGGCTCTTTCTGAGAAAAAGCAAGCACGGAGGACGAGAACCGCTTTTGCCCTGCGTAGCGTTCCGGGCAGCGGGTAGAACCAGGCAGAGAATTCCCGGCTAGCAGCTTCCCTGTGGCGGGGAAGTGCAAACGTACACGTTTTCGGCCGAAAACGCGTTTTCCGGCGAAAACGCACACCACGGCTCTTTCTGAGAAAAAGCAAGCACGGAGGACGAGAACCGCTTTTGCCCTGCGTAGCGTTCCGGGCAGCGGGTAGAACCAGGCAGAGAATTCCCGGCTAGCAGCTTCCCTGTGGCGGGGAAGTGCAAACGTACACGTTTTCGGCCGAAAACGCGTTTTCCGGCGAAAACGCACACCACGGCTCTTTCTGAGAAAAAGCAAGCACGGAGGACGAGAACCGCTTTTGCCCTGCGTAGCGTTCCGGGCAGCGGGTAGAACCAGGCAGAGAATTCCCGGCTAGCAGCTTCCCTGTGGCGGGGAAGTGCAAACGTACACGTTTTCGGCCGAAAACGCGTTTTCCGGCGAAAACGCACACCACGGCTCTTTCTGAGAAAAAGCAAGCACGGAGGACGAGAACCGCTTTTGCCCTGCGTAGCGTTCCGGGCAGCGGGTAGAACCAGGCAGAGAATTCCCGGCTAGCAGCTTCCCTGTGGCGGGGAAGTGCAAACGTACACGTTTTCGGCCGAAAACGCGTTTTCCGGCGAAAACGCACACCACGGCTCTTTCTGAGAAAAAGCAAGCACGGAGGACGAGAACCGCTTTTGCCCTGCGTAGCGTTCCGGGCAGCGGGTAGAACCAGGCAGAGAATTCCCGGCTAGCAGCTTCCCTGTGGCGGGGAAGTGCAAACGTACACGTTTTCGGCCGAAAACGCGTTTTCCGGCGAAAACGCACACCTCGGCTCTTTCTGAGAAAAAGCAAGCACGGAGGACGAGAACCGCTTTTGCCCTGCGTAGCGTTCCGGGCAGCGGGTAGAACCAGGCAGAGAATTCCCGGCTAGCAGCTTCCCTGTGGCGGGGAAGTGCAAACGTACACGTTTTCGGCCGAAAACGCGTTTTCCGGCGAAAACGCACACCACGGCTCTTTCTGAGAAAAAGCAAGCACGGAGGACGAGAACCGCTTTTGCCCTGCGTAGCGTTCCGGGCAGCGGGTAGAACCAGGCAGAGAATTCCCGGCTAGCAGCTTCCCTGTGGCGGGGAAGTGCAAACGTACACGTTTTCGGCCGAAAACGCGTTTTCCGGCGAAAACGCACACCACGGCTCTTTCTGAGAAAAAGCAAGCACGGAGGACGAGAACCGCTTTTGCCCTGCGTAGCGTTCCGGGCAGCGGGTAGAACCAGGCAGAGAATTCCCGGCTAGCAGCTTCCCTGTGGCGGGGAAGTGCAAACGTACACGTTTTCGGCCGAAAACGCGTTTTCCGGCGAAAACGCACACCACGGCTCTTTCTGAGAAAAAGCAAGCACGGAGGACGAGAACCGCTTTTGCCCTGCGTAGCGTTCCGGGCAGCGGGTAGAACCAGGCAGAGAATTCCCGGCTAGCAGCTTCCCTGTGGCGGGGAAGTGCAAACGTACACGTTTTCGGCCGAAAACGCGTTTTCCGGCGAAAACGCACACCACGGCTCTTTCTGAGAAAAAGCAAGCACGGAGGACGAGAACCGCTTTTGCCCTGCGTAGCGTTCCGGGCAGCGGGTAGAACCAGGCAGAGAATTCCCGGCTAGCAGCTTCCCTGTGGCGGGGAAGTGCAAACGTACACGTTTTCGGCCGAAAACGCGTTTTCCGGCGAAAACGCACACCACGGCTCTTTCTGAGAAAAAGCAAGCACGGAGGACGAGAACCGCTTTTGCCCTGCGTAGCGTTCCGGGCAGCGGGTAGAACCAGGCAGAGAATTCCCGGCTAGCAGCTTCCCTGTGGCGGGGAAGTGCAAACGTACACGTTTTCGGCCGAAAACGCGTTTTCCGGCGAAAACGCACACCACGGCTCTTTCTGAGAAAAAGCAAGCACGGAGGACGAGAACCGCTTTTGCCCTGCGTAGCGTTCCGGGCAGCGGGTAGAACCAGGCAGAGAATTCCCGGCTAGCAGCTTCCCTGTGGCGGGGAAGTGCAAACGTACACGTTTTCGGCCGAAAACGCGTTTTCCGGCGAAAACGCACACCACGGCTCTTTCTGAGAAAAAGCAAGCACGGAGGACGAGAACCGCTTTTGCCCTGCGTAGCGTTCCGGGCAGCGGGTAGAACCAGGCAGAGAATTCCCGGCTAGCAGCTTCCCTGTGGCGGGGAAGTGCAAACGTACACGTTTTCGGCCGAAAACGCGTTTTCCGGCGAAAACGCACACCACGGCTCTTTCTGAGAAAAAGCAAGCACGGAGGACGAGAACCGCTTTTGCCCTGCGTAGCGTTCCGGGCAGCGGGTAGAACCAGGCAGAGAATTCCCGGCTAGCAGCTTCCCTGTGGCGGGGAAGTGCAAACGTACACGTTTTCGGCCGAAAACGCGTTTTCCGGCGAAAACGCACACCACGGCTCTTTCTGAGAAAAAGCAAGCACGGAGGACGAGAACCGCTTTTGCCCTGCGTAGCGTTCCGGGCAGCGGGTAGAACCAGGCAGAGAATTCCCGGCTAGCAGCTTCCCTGTGGCGGGGAAGTGCAAACGTACACGTTTTCGGCCGAAAACGCGTTTTCCGGCGAAAACGCACACCACGGCTCTTTCTGAGAAAAAGCAAGCACGGAGGACGAGAACCGCTTTTGCCCTGCGTAGCGTTCCGGGCAGCGGGTAGAACCAGGCAGAGAATTCCCGGCTAGCAGCTTCCCTGTGGCGGGGAAGTGCAAACGTACACGTTTTCGGCCGAAAACGCGTTTTCCGGCGAAAACGCACACCACGGCTCTTTCTGAGAAAAAGCAAGCACGGAGGACGAGAACCGCTTTTGCCCTGCGTAGCGTTCCGGGCAGCGGGTAGAACCAGGCAGAGAATTCCCGGCTAGCAGCTTCCCTGTGGCGGGGAAGTGCAAACGTACACGTTTTCGGCCGAAAACGCGTTTTCCGGCGAAAACGCACACCACGGCTCTTTCTGAGAAAAAGCAAGCACGGAGGACGAGAACCGCTTTTGCCCTGCGTAGCGTTCCGGGCAGCGGGTAGAACCAGGCAGAGAATTCCCGGCTAGCAGCTTCCCTGTGGCGGGGAAGTGCAAACGTACACGTTTTCGGCCGAAAACGCGTTTTCCGGCGAAAACGCACACCACGGCTCTTTCTGAGAAAAAGCAAGCACGGAGGACGAGAACCGCTTTTGCCCTGCGTAGCGTTCCGGGCAGCGGGTAGAACCAGGCAGAGAATTCCCGGCTAGCAGCTTCCCTGTGGCGGGGAAGTGCAAACGTACACGTTTTCGGCCGAAAACGCGTTTTCCGGCGAAAACGCACACCACGGCTCTTTCTGAGAAAAAGCAAGCACGGAGGACGAGAACCGCTTTTGCCCTGCGTAGCGTTCCGGGCAGCGGGTAGAACCAGGCAGAGAATTCCCGGCTAGCAGCTTCCCTGTGGCGGGGAAGTGCAAACGTACACGTTTTCGGCCGAAAACGCGTTTTCCGGCGAAAACGCACACCACGGCTCTTTCTGAGAAAAAGCAAGCACGGAGGACGAGAACCGCTTTTGCCCTGCGTAGCGTTCCGGGCAGCGGGTAGAACCAGGCAGAGAATTCCCGGCTAGCAGCTTCCCTGTGGCGGGGAAGTGCAAACGTACACGTTTTCGGCCGAAAACGCGTTTTCCGGCGAAAACGCACACCACGGCTCTTTCTGAGAAAAAGCAAGCACGGAGGACGAGAACCGCTTTTGCCCTGCGTAGCGTTCCGGGCAGCGGGTAGAACCAGGCAGAGAATTCCCGGCTAGCAGCTTCCCTGTGGCGGGGAAGTGCAAACGTACACGTTTTCGGCCGAAAACGCGTTTTCCGGCGAAAACGCACACCACGGCTCTTTCTGAGAAAAAGCAAGCACGGAGGACGAGAACCGCTTTTGCCCTGCGTAGCGTTCCGGGCAGCGGGTAGAACCAGGCAGAGAATTCCCGGCTAGCAGCTTCCCTGTGGCGGGGAAGTGCAAACGTACACGTTTTCGGCCGAAAACGCGTTTTCCGGCGAAAACGCACACCACGGCTCTTTCTGAGAAAAAGCAAGCACGGAGGACGAGAACCGCTTTTGCCCTGCGTAGCGTTCCGGGCAGCGGGTAGAACCAGGCAGAGAATTCCCGGCTAGCAGCTTCCCTGTGGCGGGGAAGTGCAAACGTACACGTTTTCGGCCGAAAACGCGTTTTCCGGCGAAAACGCACACCACGGCTCTTTCTGAGAAAAAGCAAGCACGGAGGACGAGAACCGCTTTTGCCCTGCGTAGCGTTCCGGGCAGCGGGTAGAACCAGGCAGAGAATTCCCGGCTAGCAGCTTCCCTGTGGCGGGGAAGTGCAAACGTACACGTTTTCGGCCGAAAACGCGTTTTCCGGCGAAAACGCACACCACGGCTCTTTCTGAGAAAAAGCAAGCACGGAGGACGAGAACCGCTTTTGCCCTGCGTAGCGTTCCGGGCAGCGGGTAGAACCAGGCAGAGAATTCCCGGCTAGCAGCTTCCCTGTGGCGGGGAAGTGCAAACGTACACGTTTTCGGCCGAAAACGCGTTTTCCGGCGAAAACGCACACCACGGCTCTTTCTGAGAAAAAGCAAGCACGGAGGACGAGAACCGCTTTTGCCCTGCGTAGCGTTCCGGGCAGCGGGTAGAACCAGGCAGAGAATTCCCGGCTAGCAGCTTCCCTGTGGCGGGGAAGTGCAAACGTACACGTTTTCGGCCGAAAACGCGTTTTCCGGCGAAAACGCACACCACGGCTCTTTCTGAGAAAAAGCAAGCACGGAGGACGAGAACCGCTTTTGCCCTGCGTAGCGTTCCGGGCAGCGGGTAGAACCAGGCAGAGAATTCCCGGCTAGCAGCTTCCCTGTGGCGGGGAAGTGCAAACGTACACGTTTTCGGCCGAAAACGCGTTTTCCGGCGAAAACGCACACCACGGCTCTTTCTGAGAAAAAGCAAGCACGGAGGACGAGAACCGCTTTTGCCCTGCGTAGCGTTCCGGGCAGCGGGTAGAACCAGGCAGAGAATTCCCGGCTAGCAGCTTCCCTGTGGCGGGGAAGTGCAAACGTACACGTTTTCGGCCGAAAACGCGTTTTCCGGCGAAAACGCACACCACGGCTCTTTCTGAGAAAAAGCAAGCACGGAGGACGAGAACCGCTTTTGCCCTGCGTAGCGTTCCGGGCAGCGGGTAGAACCAGGCAGAGAATTCCCGGCTAGCAGCTTCCCTGTGGCGGGGAAGTGCAAACGTACACGTTTTCGGCCGAAAACGCGTTTTCCGGCGAAAACGCACACCACGGCTCTTTCTGAGAAAAAGCAAGCACGGAGGACGAGAACCGCTTTTGCCCTGCGTAGCGTTCCGGGCAGCGGGTAGAACCAGGCAGAGAATTCCCGGCTAGCAGCTTCCCTGTGGCGGGGAAGTGCAAACGTACACGTTTTCGGCCGAAAACGCGTTTTCCGGCGAAAACGCACACCACGGCTCTTTCTGAGAAAAAGCAAGCACGGAGGACGAGAACCGCTTTTGCCCTGCGTAGCGTTCCGGGCAGCGGGTAGAACCAGGCAGAGAATTCCCGGCTAGCAGCTTCCCTGTGGCGGGGAAGTGCAAACGTACACGTTTTCGGCCGAAAACGCGTTTTCCGGCGAAAACGCACACCACGGCTCTTTCTGAGAAAAAGCAAGCACGGAGGACGAGAACCGCTTTTGCCCTGCGTAGCGTTCCGGGCAGCGGGTAGAACCAGGCAGAGAATTCCCGGCTAGCAGCTTCCCTGTGGCGGGGAAGTGCAAACGTACACGTTTTCGGCCGAAAACGCGTTTTCCGGCGAAAACGCACACCACGGCTCTTTCTGAGAAAAAGCAAGCACGGAGGACGAGAACCGCTTTTGCCCTGCGTAGCGTTCCGGGCAGCGGGTAGAACCAGGCAGAGAATTCCCGGCTAGCAGCTTCCCTGTGGCGGGGAAGTGCAAACGTACACGTTTTCGGCCGAAAACGCGTTTTCCGGCGAAAACGCACACCACGGCTCTTTCTGAGAAAAAGCAAGCACGGAGGACGAGAACCGCTTTTGCCCTGCGTAGCGTTCCGGGCAGCGGGTAGAACCAGGCAGAGAATTCCCGGCTAGCAGCTTCCCTGTGGCGGGGAAGTGCAAACGTACACGTTTTCGGCCGAAAACGCGTTTTCCGGCGAAAACGCACACCACGGCTCTTTCTGAGAAAAAGCAAGCACGGAGGACGAGAACCGCTTTTGCCCTGCGTAGCGTTCCGGGCAGCGGGTAGAACCAGGCAGAGAATTCCCGGCTAGCAGCTTCCCTGTGGCGGGGAAGTGCAAACGTACACGTTTTCGGCCGAAAACGCGTTTTCCGGCGAAAACGCACACCACGGCTCTTTCTGAGAAAAAGCAAGCACGGAGGACGAGAACCGCTTTTGCCCTGCGTAGCGTTCCGGGCAGCGGGTAGAACCAGGCAGAGAATTCCCGGCTAGCAGCTTCCCTGTGGCGGGGAAGTGCAAACGTACACGTTTTCGGCCGAAAACGCGTTTTCCGGCGAAAACGCACACCACGGCTCTTTCTGAGAAAAAGCAAGCACGGAGGACGAGAACCGCTTTTGCCCTGCGTAGCGTTCCGGGCAGCGGGTAGAACCAGGCAGAGAATTCCCGGCTAGCAGCTTCCCTGTGGCGGGGAAGTGCAAACGTACACGTTTTCGGCCGAAAACGCGTTTTCCGGCGAAAACGCACACCACGGCTCTTTCTGAGAAAAAGCAAGCACGGAGGACGAGAACCGCTTTTGCCCTGCGTAGCGTTCCGGGCAGCGGGTAGAACCAGGCAGAGAATTCCCGGCTAGCAGCTTCCCTGTGGCGGGGAAGTGCAAACGTACACGTTTTCGGCCGAAAACGCGTTTTCCGGCGAAAACGCACACCACGGCTCTTTCTGAGAAAAAGCAAGCACGGAGGACGAGAACCGCTTTTGCCCTGCGTAGCGTTCCGGGCAGCGGGTAGAACCAGGCAGAGAATTCCCGGCTAGCAGCTTCCCTGTGGCGGGGAAGTGCAAACGTACACGTTTTCGGCCGAAAACGCGTTTTCCGGCGAAAACGCACACCACGGCTCTTTCTGAGAAAAAGCAAGCACGGAGGACGAGAACCGCTTTTGCCCTGCGTAGCGTTCCGGGCAGCGGGTAGAACCAGGCAGAGAATTCCCGGCTAGCAGCTTCCCTGTGGCGGGGAAGTGCAAACGTACACGTTTTCGGCCGAAAACGCGTTTTCCGGCGAAAACGCACACCACGGCTCTTTCTGAGAAAAAGCAAGCACGGAGGACGAGAACCGCTTTTGCCCTGCGTAGCGTTCCGGGCAGCGGGTAGAACCAGGCAGAGAATTCCCGGCTAGCAGCTTCCCTGTGGCGGGGAAGTGCAAACGTACACGTTTTCGGCCGAAAACGCGTTTTCCGGCGAAAACGCACACCACGGCTCTTTCTGAGAAAAAGCAAGCACGGAGGACGAGAACCGCTTTTGCCCTGCGTAGCGTTCCGGGCAGCGGGTAGAACCAGGCAGAGAATTCCCGGCTAGCAGCTTCCCTGTGGCGGGGAAGTGCAAACGTACACGTTTTCGGCCGAAAACGCGTTTTCCGGCGAAAACGCACACCACGGCTCTTTCTGAGAAAAAGCAAGCACGGAGGACGAGAACCGCTTTTGCCCTGCGTAGCGTTCCGGGCAGCGGGTAGAACCAGGCAGAGAATTCCCGGCTAGCAGCTTCCCTGTGGCGGGGAAGTGCAAACGTACACGTTTTCGGCCGAAAACGCGTTTTCCGGCGAAAACGCACACCACGGCTCTTTCTGAGAAAAAGCAAGCACGGAGGACGAGAACCGCTTTTGCCCTGCGTAGCGTTCCGGGCAGCGGGTAGAACCAGGCAGAGAATTCCCGGCTAGCAGCTTCCCTGTGGCGGGGAAGTGCAAACGTACACGTTTTCGGCCGAAAACGCGTTTTCCGGCGAAAACGCACACCACGGCTCTTTCTGAGAAAAAGCAAGCACGGAGGACGAGAACCGCTTTTGCCCTGCGTAGCGTTCCGGGCAGCGGGTAGAACCAGGCAGAGAATTCCCGGCTAGCAGCTTCCCTGTGGCGGGGAAGTGCAAACGTACACGTTTTCGGCCGAAAACGCGTTTTCCGGCGAAAACGCACACCACGGCTCTTTCTGAGAAAAAGCAAGCACGGAGGACGAGAACCGCTTTTGCCCTGCGTAGCGTTCCGGGCAGCGGGTAGAACCAGGCAGAGAATTCCCGGCTAGCAGCTTCCCTGTGGCGGGGAAGTGCAAACGTACACGTTTTCGGCCGAAAACGCGTTTTCCGGCGAAAACGCACACCACGGCTCTTTCTGAGAAAAAGCAAGCACGGAGGACGAGAACCGCTTTTGCCCTGCGTAGCGTTCCGGGCAGCGGGTAGAACCAGGCAGAGAATTCCCGGCTAGCAGCTTCCCTGTGGCGGGGAAGTGCAAACGTACACGTTTTCGGCCGAAAACGCGTTTTCCGGCGAAAACGCACACCACGGCTCTTTCTGAGAAAAAGCAAGCACGGAGGACGAGAACCGCTTTTGCCCTGCGTAGCGTTCCGGGCAGCGGGTAGAACCAGGCAGAGAATTCCCGGCTAGCAGCTTCCCTGTGGCGGGGAAGTGCAAACGTACACGTTTTCGGCCGAAAACGCGTTTTCCGGCGAAAACGCACACCACGGCTCTTTCTGAGAAAAAGCAAGCACGGAGGACGAGAACCGCTTTTGCCCTGCGTAGCGTTCCGGGCAGCGGGTAGAACCAGGCAGAGAATTCCCGGCTAGCAGCTTCCCTGTGGCGGGGAAGTGCAAACGTACACGTTTTCGGCCGAAAACGCGTTTTCCGGCGAAAACGCACACCACGGCTCTTTCTGAGAAAAAGCAAGCACGGAGGACGAGAACCGCTTTTGCCCTGCGTAGCGTTCCGGGCAGCGGGTAGAACCAGGCAGAGAATTCCCGGCTAGCAGCTTCCCTGTGGCGGGGAAGTGCAAACGTACACGTTTTCGGCCGAAAACGCGTTTTCCGGCGAAAACGCACACCACGGCTCTTTCTGAGAAAAAGCAAGCACGGAGGACGAGAACCGCTTTTGCCCTGCGTAGCGTTCCGGGCAGCGGGTAGAACCAGGCAGAGAATTCCCGGCTAGCAGCTTCCCTGTGGCGGGGAAGTGCAAACGTACACGTTTTCGGCCGAAAACGCGTTTTCCGGCGAAAACGCACACCACGGCTCTTTCTGAGAAAAAGCAAGCACGGAGGACGAGAACCGCTTTTGCCCTGCGTAGCGTTCCGGGCAGCGGGTAGAACCAGGCAGAGAATTCCCGGCTAGCAGCTTCCCTGTGGCGGGGAAGTGCAAACGTACACGTTTTCGGCCGAAAACGCGTTTTCCGGCGAAAACGCACACCACGGCTCTTTCTGAGAAAAAGCAAGCACGGAGGACGAGAACCGCTTTTGCCCTGCGTAGCGTTCCGGGCAGCGGGTAGAACCAGGCAGAGAATTCCCGGCTAGCAGCTTCCCTGTGGCGGGGAAGTGCAAACGTACACGTTTTCGGCCGAAAACGCGTTTTCCGGCGAAAACGCACACCTCGGCTCTTTCTGAGAAAAAGCAAGCACGGAGGACGAGAACCGCTTTTGCCCTGCGTAGCGTTCCGGGCAGCGGGTAGAACCAGGCAGAGAATTCCCGGCTAGCAGCTTCCCTGTGGCGGGGAAGTGCAAACGTACACGTTTTCGGCCGAAAACGCGTTTTCCGGCGAAAACGCACACCACGGCTCTTTCTGAGAAAAAGCAAGCACGGAGGACGAGAACCGCTTTTGCCCTGCGTAGCGTTCCGGGCAGCGGGTAGAACCAGGCAGAGAATTCCCGGCTAGCAGCTTCCCTGTGGCGGGGAAGTGCAAACGTACACGTTTTCGGCCGAAAACGCGTTTTCCGGCGAAAACGCACACCACGGCTCTTTCTGAGAAAAAGCAAGCACGGAGGACGAGAACCGCTTTTGCCCTGCGTAGCGTTCCGGGCAGCGGGTAGAACCAGGCAGAGAATTCCCGGCTAGCAGCTTCCCTGTGGCGGGGAAGTGCAAACGTACACGTTTTCGGCCGAAAACGCGTTTTCCGGCGAAAACGCACACCACGGCTCTTTCTGAGAAAAAGCAAGCACGGAGGACGAGAACCGCTTTTGCCCTGCGTAGCGTTCCGGGCAGCGGGTAGAACCAGGCAGAGAATTCCCGGCTAGCAGCTTCCCTGTGGCGGGGAAGTGCAAACGTACACGTTTTCGGCCGAAAACGCGTTTTCCGGCGAAAACGCACACCACGGCTCTTTCTGAGAAAAAGCAAGCACGGAGGACGAGAACCGCTTTTGCCCTGCGTAGCGTTCCGGGCAGCGGGTAGAACCAGGCAGAGAATTCCCGGCTAGCAGCTTCCCTGTGGCGGGGAAGTGCAAACGTACACGTTTTCGGCCGAAAACGCGTTTTCCGGCGAAAACGCACACCACGGCTCTTTCTGAGAAAAAGCAAGCACGGAGGACGAGAACCGCTTTTGCCCTGCGTAGCGTTCCGGGCAGCGGGTAGAACCAGGCAGAGAATTCCCGGCTAGCAGCTTCCCTGTGGCGGGGAAGTGCAAACGTACACGTTTTCGGCCGAAAACGCGTTTTCCGGCGAAAACGCACACCACGGCTCTTTCTGAGAAAAAGCAAGCACGGAGGACGAGAACCGCTTTTGCCCTGCGTAGCGTTCCGGGCAGCGGGTAGAACCAGGCAGAGAATTCCCGGCTAGCAGCTTCCCTGTGGCGGGGAAGTGCAAACGTACACGTTTTCGGCCGAAAACGCGTTTTCCGGCGAAAACGCACACCACGGCTCTTTCTGAGAAAAAGCAAGCACGGAGGACGAGAACCGCTTTTGCCCTGCGTAGCGTTCCGGGCAGCGGGTAGAACCAGGCAGAGAATTCCCGGCTAGCAGCTTCCCTGTGGCGGGGAAGTGCAAACGTACACGTTTTCGGCCGAAAACGCGTTTTCCGGCGAAAACGCACACCACGGCTCTTTCTGAGAAAAAGCAAGCACGGAGGACGAGAACCGCTTTTGCCCTGCGTAGCGTTCCGGGCAGCGGGTAGAACCAGGCAGAGAATTCCCGGCTAGCAGCTTCCCTGTGGCGGGGAAGTGCAAACGTACACGTTTTCGGCCGAAAACGCGTTTTCCGGCGAAAACGCACACCACGGCTCTTTCTGAGAAAAAGCAAGCACGGAGGACGAGAACCGCTTTTGCCCTGCGTAGCGTTCCGGGCAGCGGGTAGAACCAGGCAGAGAATTCCCGGCTAGCAGCTTCCCTGTGGCGGGGAAGTGCAAACGTACACGTTTTCGGCCGAAAACGCGTTTTCCGGCGAAAACGCACACCACGGCTCTTTCTGAGAAAAAGCAAGCACGGAGGACGAGAACCGCTTTTGCCCTGCGTAGCGTTCCGGGCAGCGGGTAGAACCAGGCAGAGAATTCCCGGCTAGCAGCTTCCCTGTGGCGGGGAAGTGCAAACGTACACGTTTTCGGCCGAAAACGCGTTTTCCGGCGAAAACGCACACCACGGCTCTTTCTGAGAAAAAGCAAGCACGGAGGACGAGAACCGCTTTTGCCCTGCGTAGCGTTCCGGGCAGCGGGTAGAACCAGGCAGAGAATTCCCGGCTAGCAGCTTCCCTGTGGCGGGGAAGTGCAAACGTACACGTTTTCGGCCGAAAACGCGTTTTCCGGCGAAAACGCACACCACGGCTCTTTCTGAGAAAAAGCAAGCACGGAGGACGAGAACCGCTTTTGCCCTGCGTAGCGTTCCGGGCAGCGGGTAGAACCAGGCAGAGAATTCCCGGCTAGCAGCTTCCCTGTGGCGGGGAAGTGCAAACGTACACGTTTTCGGCCGAAAACGCGTTTTCCGGCGAAAACGCACACCACGGCTCTTTCTGAGAAAAAGCAAGCACGGAGGACGAGAACCGCTTTTGCCCTGCGTAGCGTTCCGGGCAGCGGGTAGAACCAGGCAGAGAATTCCCGGCTAGCAGCTTCCCTGTGGCGGGGAAGTGCAAACGTACACGTTTTCGGCCGAAAACGCGTTTTCCGGCGAAAACGCACACCACGGCTCTTTCTGAGAAAAAGCAAGCACGGAGGACGAGAACCGCTTTTGCCCTGCGTAGCGTTCCGGGCAGCGGGTAGAACCAGGCAGAGAATTCCCGGCTAGCAGCTTCCCTGTGGCGGGGAAGTGCAAACGTACACGTTTTCGGCCGAAAACGCGTTTTCCGGCGAAAACGCACACCACGGCTCTTTCTGAGAAAAAGCAAGCACGGAGGACGAGAACCGCTTTTGCCCTGCGTAGCGTTCCGGGCAGCGGGTAGAACCAGGCAGAGAATTCCCGGCTAGCAGCTTCCCTGTGGCGGGGAAGTGCAAACGTACACGTTTTCGGCCGAAAACGCGTTTTCCGGCGAAAACGCACACCACGGCTCTTTCTGAGAAAAAGCAAGCACGGAGGACGAGAACCGCTTTTGCCCTGCGTAGCGTTCCGGGCAGCGGGTAGAACCAGGCAGAGAATTCCCGGCTAGCAGCTTCCCTGTGGCGGGGAAGTGCAAACGTACACGTTTTCGGCCGAAAACGCGTTTTCCGGCGAAAACGCACACCACGGCTCTTTCTGAGAAAAAGCAAGCACGGAGGACGAGAACCGCTTTTGCCCTGCGTAGCGTTCCGGGCAGCGGGTAGAACCAGGCAGAGAATTCCCGGCTAGCAGCTTCCCTGTGGCGGGGAAGTGCAAACGTACACGTTTTCGGCCGAAAACGCGTTTTCCGGCGAAAACGCACACCACGGCTCTTTCTGAGAAAAAGCAAGCACGGAGGACGAGAACCGCTTTTGCCCTGCGTAGCGTTCCGGGCAGCGGGTAGAACCAGGCAGAGAATTCCCGGCTAGCAGCTTCCCTGTGGCGGGGAAGTGCAAACGTACACGTTTTCGGCCGAAAACGCGTTTTCCGGCGAAAACGCACACCACGGCTCTTTCTGAGAAAAAGCAAGCACGGAGGACGAGAACCGCTTTTGCCCTGCGTAGCGTTCCGGGCAGCGGGTAGAACCAGGCAGAGAATTCCCGGCTAGCAGCTTCCCTGTGGCGGGGAAGTGCAAACGTACACGTTTTCGGCCGAAAACGCGTTTTCCGGCGAAAACGCACACCACGGCTCTTTCTGAGAAAAAGCAAGCACGGAGGACGAGAACCGCTTTTGCCCTGCGTAGCGTTCCGGGCAGCGGGTAGAACCAGGCAGAGAATTCCCGGCTAGCAGCTTCCCTGTGGCGGGGAAGTGCAAACGTACACGTTTTCGGCCGAAAACGCGTTTTCCGGCGAAAACGCACACCACGGCTCTTTCTGAGAAAAAGCAAGCACGGAGGACGAGAACCGCTTTTGCCCTGCGTAGCGTTCCGGGCAGCGGGTAGAACCAGGCAGAGAATTCCCGGCTAGCAGCTTCCCTGTGGCGGGGGAAGTGCAAACGTACACGTTTCGGCCGAAAACGCGTTTTCCGGCGAAAACGCACACCACGGCTCTTTCTGAGAAAAAGCAAGCACGGAGGACGAGAACCGCTTTTGCCCTGCGTAGCGTTCCGGGCAGCGGGTAGAACCAGGCAGAGAATTCCCGGCTAGCAGCTTCCCTGTGGCGGGGAAGTGCAAACGTACACGTTTTCGGCCGAAAACGCGTTTTCCGGCGAAAACGCACACCACGGCTCTTTCTGAGAAAAAGCAAGCACGGAGGACGAGAACCGCTTTTGCCCTGCGTAGCGTTCCGGGCAGCGGGTAGAACCAGGCAGAGAATTCCCGGCTAGCAGCTTCCCTGTGGCGGGGAAGTGCAAACGTACACGTTTTCGGCCGAAAACGCGTTTTCCGGCGAAAACGCACACCACGGCTCTTTCTGAGAAAAAGCAAGCACGGAGGACGAGAACCGCTTTTGCCCTGCGTAGCGTTCCGGGCAGCGGGTAGAACCAGGCAGAGAATTCCCGGCTAGCAGCTTCCCTGTGGCGGGGAAGTGCAAACGTACACGTTTTCGGCCGAAAACGCGTTTTCCGGCGAAAACGCACACCACGGTCTTTCTGAGAAAAAGCAAGCACGGAGGACGAGAACCGCTTTTGCCCTGCGTAGCGTTCCGGGCAGCGGGTAGAACCAGGCAGAGAATTCCCGGCTAGCAGCTTCCCTGTGGCGGGGAAGTGCAAACGTACACGTTTTCGGCCGAAAACGCGTTTTCCGGCGAAAACGCACACCAGGGCTCTTTCTGAGAAAAAGCAAGCACGGAGGACGAGAACCGCTTTTGCCCTGCGTAGCGTTCCGGGCAGCGGGTAGAACCAGGCAGAGAATTCCCGGCTAGCAGCTTCGCTGTGGCGGGGAAGTGCAAACGTACACGTTTTCGGCCGAAAACGCGTTTTCCGGCGAAAACGCACACCAGGGCTCTTTCTGAGAAAAAGCAAGCACGGAGGACGAGAACCGCTTTTGCCCTGCGTAGCGTTCCGGGCAGCGGGTAGAACCAGGCAGAGAATTCCCGGCTAGCAGCTTCGCTGTGGCGGGGAAGTGCAAACGTACACGTTTTCGGCCGAAAACGCGTTTTCCGGCGAAAACGCACACCAGGGCTCTTTCTGAGAAAAAGCAAGCACGGAGGACGAGAACCGCTTTTGCCCTGCGTAGCGTTCCGGGCAGCGGGTAGAACCAGGCAGAGAATTCCCGGCTAGCAGCTTCCCTGTGGCGGGGAAGTGCAAACGTACACGTTTTCGGCCGAAAACGCGTTTTCCGGCGAAAACGCACACCACGGCTCTTTCTGAGAAAAAGCAAGCACGGAGGACGAGAACCGCTTTTGCCCTGCGTAGCGTTCCGGGCAGCGGGTAGAACCAGGCAGAGAATTCCCGGCTAGCAGCTTCGCTGTGGCGGGGAAGTGCAAACGTACACGTTTTCGGCCGAAAACGCGTTTTCCGGCGAAAACGCACACCACGGCTCTTTCTGAGAAAAAGCAAGCACGGAGGACGAGAACCGCTTTTGCCCTGCGTAGCGTTCCGGGCAGCGGGTAGAACCAGGCAGAGAATTCCCGGCTAGCAGCTTCCCTGTGGCGGGGAAGTGCAAACGTACACGTTTTCGGCCGAAAACGCGTTTTCCGGCGAAAACGCACACCACGGCTCTTTCTGAGAAAAAGCAAGCACGGAGGACGAGAACCGCTTTTGCCCTGCGTAGCGTTCCGGGCAGCGGGTAGAACCAGGCAGAGAATTCCCGGCTAGCAGCTTCCCTGTGGCGGGGAAGTGCAAACGTACACGTTTTCGGCCGAAAACGCGTTTTCCGGCGAAAACGCACACCACGGCTCTTTCTGAGAAAAAGCAAGCACGGAGGACGAGAACCGCTTTTGCCCTGCGTAGCGTTCCGGGCAGCGGGTAGAACCAGGCAGAGAATTCCCGGCTAGCAGCTTCGCTGTGGCGGGGAAGTGCAAACGTACACGTTTTCGGCCGAAAACGCGTTTTCCGGCGAAAACGCACACCACGGCTCTTTCTGAGAAAAAGCAAGCACGGAGGACGAGAACCGCTTTTGCCCTGCGTAGCGTTCCGGGCAGCGGGTAGAACCAGGCAGAGAATTCCCGGCTAGCAGCTTCCCTGTGGCGGGGAAGTGCAAACGTACACGTTTTCGGCCGAAAACGCGTTTCCCGGCGAAAACGCACACCACGGCTCTTTCTGAGAAAAAGCAAGCACGGAGGACGAGAACCGCTTTTGCCCTGCGTAGCGTTCCGGGCAGCGGGTAGAACCAGGCAGAGAATTCCCGGCTAGCAGCTTCCCTGTGGCGGGGAAGTGCAAACGTACACGTTTTCGGCCGAAAACGCGTTTTCCGGCGAAAACGCACACCACGGCTCTTTCTGAGAAAAAGCAAGCACGGAGGACTAGAACCGCTTTTGCCCTGCGTAGCGTTCCGGGCAGCGGGTAGAACCAGGCAGAGAATTCCCGGCTAGCAGCTTCCCTGTGGCGGGGAAGTGCAAACGTACACGTTTTCGGCCGAAAACGCGTTTTCCGGCGAAAACGCACACCACGGCACTTTCTGAGAAAAAGCAAGCACGGAGGACGAGAACCGCTTTTGCCCTGCGTAGCGTTCCGGGCAGCGGGTAGAACCAGGCAGAGAATTCCCGGCTAGCAGCTTCCCTGTGGCGGGGAAGTGCAGACGTACACGTTTTCGGCCGAAAACGCGTTTTCCGGCGAAAACGCACACCACGGCTCTTTCTGAGAAAAAGCAAGCACGGAGGACGAGAACCGCTTTTGCCCTGCGTAGCGTTCCGGGCAGCGGGTAGAACCAGGCAGAGAATTCCCGGCTAGCAGCTTCCCTGTGGCGGGGAAGTGCAAACGTACACGTTTTCGGCCGAAAACGCGTTTTCCGGCGAAAACGCACACCAGGGCTCTTTCTGAGAAAAAGCAAGCACGGAGGACGAGAACCGCTTTTGCCCTGCGTAGCGTTCCGGGCAGCGGGTAGAACCAGGCAGAGAATTCCCGGCTAGCAGCTTCCCTGTGGCGGGGAAGTGCAAACGTACACGTTTTCGGCCGAAAACGCGTTTTCCGGCGAAAACGCACACCACGGCTCTTTCTGAGAAAAAGCAAGCACGGAGGACGAGAACCGCTTTTGCCCTGCGTAGCGTTCCGGGCAGCGGGTAGAACCAGGCAGAGAATTCCCGGCTAGCAGCTTCGCTGTGGCGGGGAAGTGCAAACGTACACGTTTTCGGCCGAAAACGCGTTTTCCGGCGAAAACGCACACCACGGCTCTTTCTGAGAAAAAGCAAGCACGGAGGACTAGAACCGCTTTTGCCCTGCGTAGCGTTCCGGGCAGCGGGTAGAACCAGGCAGAGAATTCCCGGCTAGCAGCTTCCCTGTGGCGGGGAAGTGCAAACGTACACGTTTTCGGCCGAAAACGCGTTTCCCGGCGAAAACGCACACCACGGCTCTTTCTGAGAAAAAGCAAGCACGGAGGACGAGAACCGCTTTTGCCCTGCGTAGCGTTCCGGGCAGCGGGTAGAACCAGGCAGAGAATTCCCGGCTAGCAGCTTCGCTGTGGCGGGGAAGTGCAAACGTACACGTTTTCGGCCGAAAACGCGTTTTCCGGCGAAAACGCACACCACGGCTCTTTCTGAGAAAAAGCAAGCACGGAGGACGAGAACCGCTTTTGCCCTGCGTAGCGTTCCGGGCAGCGGGTAGAACCAGGCAGAGAATTCCCGGCTAGCAGCTTCGCTGTGGCGGGGAAGTGCAAACGTACACGTTTTCGGCCGAAAACGCGTTTTCCGGCGAAAACGCACACCACGGCTCTTTCTGAGAAAAAGCAAGCACGGAGGACGAGAACCGCTTTTGCCCTGCGTAGCGTTCCGGGCAGCGGGTAGAACCAGGCAGAGAATTCCCGGCTAGCAGCTTCCCTGTGGCGGGGAAGTGCAAACGTACACGTTTTCGGCCGAAAACGCGTTTTCCGGCGAAAACGCACACCACGGCTCTTTCTGAGAAAAAGCAAGCACGGAGGACGAGAACCGCTTTTGCCCTGCGTAGCGTTCCGGGCAGCGGGTAGAACCAGGCAGAGAATTCCCGGCTAGCAGCTTCCCTGTGGCGGGGAAGTGCAAACGTACACGTTTTCGGCCGAAAACGCGTTTTCCGGCGAAAACGCACACCACGGCTCTTTCTGAGAAAAAGCAAGCACGGAGGACGAGAACCGCTTTTGCCCTGCGTAGCGTTCCGGGCAGCGGGTAGAACCAGGCAGAGAATTCCCGGCTAGCAGCTTCGCTGTGGCGGGGAAGTGCAAACGTACACGTTTTCGGCCGAAAACGCGTTTTCCGGCGAAAACGCACACCACGGCTCTTTCTGAGAAAAAGCAAGCACGGAGGACTAGAACCGCTTTTGCCCTGCGTAGCGTTCCGGGCAGCGGGTAGAACCAGGCAGAGAATTCCCGGCTAGCAGCTTCCCTGTGGCGGGGAAGTGCAAACGTACACGTTTTCGGCCGAAAACGCGTTTTCCGGCGAAAACGCACACCACGGCTCTTTCTGAGAAAAAGCAAGCACGGAGGACGAGAACCGCTTTTGCCCTGCGTAGCGTTCCGGGCAGCGGGTAGAACCAGGCAGAGAATTCCCGGCTAGCAGCTTCCCTGTGGCGGGGAAGTGCAAACGTACACGTTTTCGGCCGAAAACGCGTTTTCCGGCGAAAACGCACACCACGGCTCTTTCTGAGAAAAAGCAAGCACGGAGGACGAGAACCGCTTTTGCCCTGCGTAGCGTTCCGGGCAGCGGGTAGAACCAGGCAGAGAATTCCCGGCTAGCAGCTTCGCTGTGGCGGGGAAGTGCAAACGTACACGTTTTCGGCCGAAAACGCGTTTTCCGGCGAAAACGCACACCGCGGCTCTTTCTGAGAAAAAGCAAGCACGGAGGACGAGAACCGCTTTTGCCCTGCGTAGCGTTCCGGGCAGCGGGTAGAACCAGGCAGAGAATTCCCGGCTAGCAGCTTCCCTGTGGCGGGGAAGTGCAAACGTACACGTTTTCGGCCGAAAACGCGTTTTCCGGCGAAAACGCACACCAGGGCTCTTTCTGAGAAAAAGCAAGCACGGAGGACGAGAACCGCTTTTGCCCTGCGTAGCGTTCCGGGCAGCGGGTAGAACCAGGCAGAGAATTCCCGGCTAGCAGCTTCCCTGTGGCGGGGAAGTGCAAACGTACACGTTTTCGGCCGAAAACGCGTTTTCCGGCGAAAACGCACACCAGGGCTCTTTCTGAGAAAAAGCAAGCACGGAGGACGAGAACCGCTTTTGCCCTGCGTAGCGTTCCGGGCAGCGGGTAGAACCAGGCAGAGAATTCCCGGCTAGCAGCTTCCCTGTGGCGGGGAAGTGCAAACGTACACGTTTTCGGCCGAAAACGCGTTTTCCGGCGAAAACACACACCACGGCTCTTTCTGAGAAAAAGCAAGCACGGAGGACGAGAACCGCTCTTGCCCTGCGTAGCGTTCCGGACAGCGGGTAGAACCAGGCAGAGAATTCCCGGCTAGCAGCTTCCCTGTGGCGGGGAAGTGCAAACGTACACGTTTTCGGCCGAATAAGCATTTTCCGGCGAAAACGCACACCACGGCTCTTTCTGAGAAAAAGCAAGCACGGAGGACGAGAACCGCTTTTGCCCTGCGTAGCGTTCCGGGCAGCGGGTAGAACCAGGCAGAGAATTCCCGGCTAGCAGCTTCCCTGTGGCGGGGAAGTGCAAACGTACACGTTTTCGGCCGAAAACGCGTTTTCCGGCGAAAACGCACACCACGGCTCTTTCTGAGAAAAAGCAAGCACGGAGGACGAGAACCGCTTTTGCCCTGCGTAGCGTTCCGGGCAGCGGGTAGAACCAGGCAGAGAATTCCCGGCTAGCAGCTTCCCTGTGGCGGGGAAGTGCAAACGTACACGTTTTCGGCCGAAAACGCGTTTTCTGGCGAAAACGGACACCACGGCTCTTTCTGAGAAAAAGCAAGCACGGAGGACGAGAACGGCTTTTGCCCTGCGTAGCGTTCCGGGCAGCGGGTAAAACCAGGCAGAGAATTCCCGGCTAGCAGCTTCCCTGTGGCGGGGAAGTGCAAACGTACACGTTTTCGGCCGAAAACGCGTTTTCCGGCGAAAACGTACACCACGGCTCTTTCTGAGAAAAAGCAAGCACGGAGGACGAGAACCGCTTTTGCCCTG
Source organism: Athene noctua (assembly GCF_965140245.1). NCBI lineage: Eukaryota > Metazoa > Chordata > Aves > Strigiformes > Strigidae > Athene > Athene noctua. The sequence continues at coordinate 7,086 of NW_027437893.1, read as the reverse complement.
CGTAGCGTTCCGGGCAGCGGGTAGAACCAGGCAGAGAATTCCCGGCTAGCAGCTTCCCTGTGGCGGGGAAGTGCAAACGTACACGTTTTCGGCCGAAAACGCGTTTTCCGGCGAAAACGCACACCACGGCTCTTTCTGAGAAAAAGCAAGCACGGAGGACGAGAACCGCTTTTGCCCTGCGTAGCGTTCCGGGCAGCGGGTAGAACCAGGCAGAGAATTCCCGGCTAGCAGCTTCCCTGTGGCGGGGAAGTGCAAACGTACACGTTTTCGGCCGAAAACGCGTTTTCCGGTGAAAAAGCACACCACGGCTCTTTCTGAGAAAAAGCAAGCACGGAGGACGAGAACCGCTTTTGCCCTGCGTAGCGTTCCGGGCAGCGGGTAGAACCAGGCAGAGAATTCCCGGCTAGCAGCTTCCCTGTGGCGGGGAAGTGCAAACGTATACGTTTTCGGCCGAAAACGCGTTTTCCGGCGAAAAGGCACACCACGGCTCTTTCTGAGAAAAAGCAAGCACGGAGGACGAGAACCGCTTTTGCCCTGCGTAGCGTTCCGGGCAGCGGGTAGAACCAGGCAGAGAATTCCCGGCTAGCAGCTTCCCTGTGGCGGGGAAGTGCAAACGTACACGTTTTCGGCCGAAAACGCGTTTTCCGGCGAAAACGCACACCACGGCTCTTTCTGAGAAAAAGCAAGCACGGAGGACGAGAACCGCTTTTGCCCTGCGTAGCGTTCCGGGCAGCGGGTAGAACCAGGCAGAGAATTCCCGGCTAGCAGCTTCCCTGTGGCGGGGAAGTGCAAACGTACACGTTTTCGGCCGAAAACGCTTTTTCCAGCGAAAACGCACACCACGGCTCTTTCTGAGAAAAAGCAAGCACTGACGACGAGGACCGCTTTTGCCCTGCGTAGCGTTCCGGGCAGCGGGTAGAACCAGGCAGAGAATTCCCGGCTAGCAGCTTCCCTGTGGCGGGGAAGTGCAAACGTACACGTTTTCGGCCGAAAACGCGTTTTCCGGCGAAAACGCACACCACGGCTCTTTCTGAGAAAAAGCAAGCACGGACGACGAGAACCGCTTTTGCCCTGCGTAGCGTTCCGGGCAGCGGGTAGAACCAGGCAGAGAATTCCCGGCTAGCAGCTTCCCTGTGGCGGGGAAGTGGAAACGTACACGTTTTCGGCCGAAAACGCGTTTTCCGGCGAAAACGCACACCACGGCTCTTTCTGAGAAAAAGCAAGCACGGACGACGAGAACCGCTTTTGCCCTGCGTAGCGTTCCGGGCAGCGGGTAGAACCAGGCAGAGAATTCCCGGCTAGCAGCTTCCCTGTGGCGGGGAAGTGCAAACGTACACGTTTTCGGCCGAAAACGCGTTTTCCGGCGAAAACGCACACCACGGCTCTTTCTGAGAAAAAGCAAGCACGGACGACGAGAACCGCTTTTGCCCTGCATAGCGTTCCGGGCAGCGGGTAGAACCAGGCAGAGAATTCCCGGCTAGCAGCTTCCCTGTGGCGGGGAAGTGCAAACGTACACGTTTTCGGCCGAAAACGCGTTTTCCGGCGAAAAAGCACACCACGGCTCTTTCTGAGAAAAAGCAAGCACGGAGGACGAGAACCGCTTTTGCCCTGCGTAGCGTTCCGGGCAGCGGGTAGAACCAGGCAGAGAATTCCCGGCTAGCAGCTTCCCTGTGGCGGGGAAGTGCAAACGTACACGTTTTCGGCCGAAAAAGCATTTTCCGGCGAAAACGCACACCACGGCTCTTTCTGAGAAAAAGCAAGCACGGAGGACGAGAACCGCTTTTGCCCTGCGTAGCGTTCCGGGCAGCGGGTAGAACCAGGCAGAGAATTCCCGGCTAGCAGCTTCCCTGTGGCGGGGAAGTGCAAACGTACACGTTTTCGGCTGAAACCGCGTTTTCCGGCGAAAACGCACACCACGGCTCTTTCTGAGAAAAAGCAAGCACGGAGGACGAGAACCGCTTTTGCCCTGCGTAGCGTTCCGGGCAGCGGGTAGAACCAGGCAGAGAATTCCCGGCTAGCAGCTTCCCTGTGGCGGGGAAGTGCAAACATACACGTTTTCGGCCGAAAACGCGTTTTCCGGCGAAAAAGCACACCACGGCTCTTTCTGAGAAAAAGCAAGCACGGAGGACGAGAACCGCTTTTGCCCTGCGTAGCGTTCCGGGCAGCGGGTAGAACCAGGCAGAGAATTCCCGGCTAGCAGCTTCCCTGTGGCGGGGAAGTGCAAACGTACACGTTTTCGGCCGAAAACGCGTTTTCCGGCGAAAACGCACACCACGGCTCTTTCTGAGAAAAAGCAAGCACGGAGGACGAGAACCGCTTTTGCCCTGCGTAGCGTTCCGGGCAGCGGGTAGAACCAGGCAGAGAATTCCCGGCTAGCAGCTTCCCTGTGGCGGGGAAGTGCAAACGTACAAGTTTTCGGCCGAAAACACTTTTTCCGGCGAAAACGCACACCACGGCTCTTTCTGAAAAAAAGCAAGCACTGAGGACGAGAACCGCTTTTACCCTGCGTAGCGTTCCGGGCAGCGGGTAGAACCAGGCAGAGAATTCCCGGCTAGCAGCTTCCCTGTGGCGGGGAAGTGCAAACGTACACGTTTTCGGCCGAAAACGCGTTTCCCGGCGAAAACGCACACCACGGCTCTTTCTGAGAAAAAGCAAGCACGGAGGACGAGAACCGCTTTTGCCCTGCGTAGCGTTCCGGGCAGCGGGTAGAACCAGGCAGAGAATTCCCGGCTAGCAGCTTCCCTGTGGCGGGGAAGTGCAAACGTACACGTTTTCGGCCGAAAATGCGTTTTCCGGCGAAAACGCACACCACGGCTCTTTCTGAGAAAAAGCAAGCACGGAGGACGAGAACCGCTTTTGCCCTGCGTAGCGTTCCGGGCAGCGGGTAGAACCAGGCAGAGAATTCCCGGCTAGCAGCTTCCCTGTGGCGGGGAAGTGCAAACGTACACGTTTTCGGCCGAAAACGCGTTTTCCGGCGAAAACGCACACCACGGCTCTTTCTGAGAAAAAGCAAGCACGGACGACGAGAACCGCTTTTGCCCTGCGTAGCGTTCCGGGCAGCGGGTAGAACCAGGCAGAGAATTCCCGGCTAGCAGCTTCCCTGTGGCGGGGAAGTGCAAACGTACACGTTTTCGGCCGAAAACGCGTTTTCCGGCGAAAACGCACACCACGGCTCTTTCTGAGAAAAAGCAAGCACGGAGGACGAGAACCGCTTTTGCCCTGCGTAGCGTTCCGGGCAGCGGGTAGAACCAGGCAGAGAATTCCCGGCTAGCAGCTTCCCTGTGGCGGGGAAGTGCAAACGTACACGTTTTCGGCCGAAAACGCGTTTTCCGGCGAAAACGCACACCAGGGCTCTTTCTGAGAAAAAGCAAGCACGGAGGACGAGAACCGCTTTTGCCCTGCGTAGCGTTCCGGGCAGCGGGTAGAACCAGGCAGAGAATTCCCGGCTAGCAGCTTCCCTGTGGCGGGGAAGTGCAAACGTACACGTTTTCGGCCGAAAACGCGTTTTCCGGTGAAAACGCACACCACGGCTCTTTCTGAGAAAAAGCAAGCACGGAGGACGAGAACCGCTTTTGTCCTGCGTAGCGTTCCGGGCAGCGCGTAGAACCAGGCAGAGAATTCCCGGCTAGCAGCTTCCCTGTGGCGGGGAAGTGCAAACGTACACGTTTTCAGCCGAAAACGCGTTTTCCGGCGAAAAGGCACACCACGGCTCTTTCTGAGAAAAAGCAAGCACGGAGGACGAGAACCGCTTTTGCCCTGCGTAGCGTTCCGGGCAGCGGGTAGAACCAGGCAGAGAATTCCCGGCTAGCAGCTTCCCTGTGGCGGGGAAGTGCAAACGTACACGTTTTCGGCCGTAAACGCCTTTTCCGGCGAAAACGCACACCACGGCTCTTTCTGAGAAAAAGCAAGCACGGAGGACGAGAACCGCTTTTGCCCTGCGTAGCGTTCCGGGCAGCGGGTAGAACCAGGCAGAGAATTCCCGGCTAGCAGCTTCCCTGTGGCGGGGAAGTGCAAACGTACACGTTTTCGGCCGAAAACGCGTTTTCCGGCGAAAACGCACACCACGGCTCTTTCTGAGTAAAAGCAAGCACGGAGGACGAGAACAGCTTTTGCCCTGCGTAGCGTTCCGGGCAGCGGGTAGAACCAGGCAGAGAATTCCCGGCTAGCAGCTTCCCTGTGGCGGGGAAGTGCAAACGTACACGTTTTCGGCCGAAAACGCTTTTTCCGGCGAAAACGCACACCACGGCTCTTTCTGAGAAAAAGCAAGCATGGAGGACGAGAACCGCTTTTGCCCTGCGTAGCGTTCCGGGCAGCGGGTAGAACCAGGCAGAGAATTCCCAGCTAGCAGCTTCCCTGTGGCGGGGAAGTGCAAACGTACACGTTTTCGGCCGAAAACGCGTTTTCCGGCGAAAACGCACACCACGGCTCTTTCTGAGAAAAAGCAAGCACGGACGACGAGAACCGCTTTTGCCCTGCGTAGCGTTCCGGGCAGCGGGTAGAACCAGGCAGAGAATTCCCGGCTAGCAGCTTCCCTGTGGCGGGGAAGTGCAAACGTACACGTTTTCGGCCGAAAACGCGTTTTCCGGCGAAAACGCACACCACGGCTCTTTCTGAGAAAAAGCAAGCACGGAGGACGAGAACCGCTTTTGCCCTGCGTAGCGTTCCGGGCAGCGGGTAGAACCAGGCAGAGAATTCCCGGCTAGCAGCTTCCCTGTGGCGGGGAAGTGCAAACGTACACGTTTTCGGCCGAAAACGCGTTTTCCGGTGAAAACGCACACCACGGCTCTTTCTGAGAAAAAGCAAGCACGGAGGACGAGAACCGCTTTTGTCCTGCGTAGCGTTCCGGGCAGCGGGTAGAACCAGGCAGAGAATTCCCGGCTAGCAGCTTCCCTGTGGCGGGGAAGTGCAAACGTACACGTTTTCAGCCGAAAACGCGTTTTCCGGCGAAAAGGCACACCACGGCTCTTTCTGAGAAAAAGCAAGCACGGAGGACGAGAACCGCTTTTGCCCTGCGTAGCGTTCCGGGCAGCGGGTAGAACCAGGCAGAGAATTCCCGGCTAGCAGCTTCCCTGTGGCGGGGAAGTGCAAACGTACACGTTTTCGGCCGTAAACGCCTTTTCCGGCGAAAACGCACACCACGGCTCTTTCTGAGAAAAAGCAAGCACGGAGGACGAGAACCGCTTTTGCCCTGCGTAGCGTTCCGGGCAGCGGGTAGAACCAGGCAGAGAATTCCCGGCTAGCAGCTTCCCTGTGGCGGGGAAGTGCAAACGTACACGTTTTCGGCCGAAAACGCGTTTTCCGGCGAAAACGCACACCACGGCTCTTTCTGAGTAAAAGCAAGCACGGAGGACGAGAACCGCTTTTGCCCTGCGTAGCGTTCCGGGCAGCGGGTAGAACCAGGCAGAGAATTCCCGGCTAGCAGCTTCCCTGTGGCGGGGAAGTGCAAACGTACACGTTTTCGGCCGAAAACGCTTTTTCCGGCGAACACGCACACCACGGCTCTTTCTGAGAAAAAGCAAGCACTGAGGACGAGAACCGCTTTTGCCCTGCGTAGCGTTCCGGGCAGCGGGTAGAACCAGGCAGAGAATTCCCGGCTAGCAGCTTCCCTGTGGCGGGGAAGTGCAAACGTACACGTTTTCGGCCGAAACCGCGTTTTCCGGCGAAAACGCACACCACGGCTCTTTCTGAGAAAAAGCAAGCACGGAGGACGAGAACCGCTTTTGCCCTGCGTAGCGTTCCGGGCAGCGGGTAGAACCAGGCAGAGAATTCCCGGCTAGCAGCTTCCCTGTGGCGGGGAAGTGCAAACGTACACGTTTTCGGCCGAAAACGCGTTTTCCGGCGAAAACGCACACCACGGCTCTTTCTGAGAAAAAGCAAGCACGGAGGACGAGAACCGCTTTTGCCCTGCGTAGCGTTCCGGGCAGCGGGTAGAACCAGGCAGAGAATTCCCGGCTAGCAGCTTCCCTGTGGCGGGGAAGTGCAAACGTACACGTTTTCGGCCGAAAACGCGTTTTCCGGCGAAAACGCACACCACGGCTCTTTCTGAGAAAAAGCAAGCACGGAGGACGAGAACCGCTTTTGCCCTGCGTAGCGTTCCGGGCAGCGGGTAGAACCAGGCAGAGAATTCCCGGCTAGCAGCTTCCCTGTGGCGGGGAAGTGCAAACGTACAAGTTTTCGGCCGAAAACACTTTTTCCGGCGAAAACGCACACCACGGCTCTTTCTGAAAAAAAGCAAGCACTGAGGACGAGAACCGCTTTTACCCTGCGTAGCGTTCCGGGCAGCGGGTAGAACCAGGCAGAGAATTCCCGGCTAGCAGCTTCCCTGTGGCGGGGAAGTGCAAACGTACACGTTTTCGGCCGAAAACGCGTTTCCCGGCGAAAACGCACACCACGGCTCTTTCTGAGAAAAAGCAAGCACGGAGGACGAGAACCGCTTTTGCCCTGCGTAGCGTTCCGGGCAGCGGGTAGAACCAGGCAGAGAATTCCCGGCTAGCAGCTTCCCTGTGGCGGGGAAGTGCAAACGTACACGTTTTCGGCCGAAAATGCGTTTTCCGGCGAAAACGCACACCACGGCTCTTTCTGAGAAAAAGCAAGCACGGAGGACGAGAACCGCTTTTGCCCTGCGTAGCGTTCCGGGCAGCGGGTAGAACCAGGCAGAGAATTCCCGGCTAGCAGCTTCCCTGTGGCGGGGAAGTGCAAACGTACACGTTTTCGGCCGAAAACGCGTTTTCCGGCGAAAACGCACACCACGGCTCTTTCTGAGAAAAAGCAAGCACGGACGACGAGAACCGCTTTTGCCCTGCATAGCGTTCCGGGCAGCGGGTAGAACCAGGCAGAGAATTCCCGGCTAGCAGCTTCCCTGTGGCGGGGAAGTGCAAACGTACACGTTTTCGGCCGAAAACGCGTTTTCCGGCGAAAACGCACACCACGGCTCTTTCTGAGAAAAAGCAAGCACGGAGGACGAGAACCGCTTTTGCCCTGCGTAGCGTTCCGGGCAGCGGGTAGAACCAGGCAGAGAATTCCCGGCTAGCAGCTTCCCTGTGGCGGGGAAGTGCAAACGTACACGTTTTCGGCCGAAAACGCGTT